>NW_026642060.1:600000-853104 GCF_028554395.1 Pezoporus wallicus
AGCTTGGACCACACACTGCCCGCTTGCCCTCCGGCACAGGGAGCTGCTCTGCACCTAGAGCTTTGTGCTGCACCAGTTTGCACTGGCTGAGCCCAGGGGTGCAGGCAGCATTCCTGGAAAGGCACCGAGCTTCCCGCATCCATCCATGCAGCCACCGGGCACCAAGAGCAGCCACTGCGGTGCCTGCGAGCAGCCCTGACCTGAGCAAGCGGAGTCAGTGGGAAACACAACAGAACAGGGGCAATTTGCAGGGGAAGAAATTGCTTTTCCACTTTGGAAACCTGATCCTCGGATCCATTTTGCTCCGGAGAAGGGAAACAAAAGCTTTGGGAGGGAAGGGAGGTAAGTGCCAGCAGGAGGGAGCCTGCAGGGCTCTGGCCAGAGCAGGGCACAGGCGACTGGAGCGTGTCCTGTCACCCCCTGCACTTCCCAGCTCCCTGCTGCCTTCCCTGCCATTGTTGGGCAGCCCCAGGGGTGAGGCTGCTCTTCCTCCTTGCCTCCTGCCTGCCCTTCCGCTCCAAATCCTGCCCCACCACCGTGCCTGCGTCCAGCACCCCAGGGACATGGGGCAGGGCTCCCTCCCCTCCTGCCTGCCCCGACACCAGGGGAACAGCAACTGGATCAGCCTAAGGCCAGGATCCTGCCCCACACAGCCTGGGCTGCTCGCAGCAGCCAGAGGCGAGGGCTCTGGTTATCCTCTGGTGCCCCATTGGCCTCTCTGTTTAGACAGCTAAACCTCCATGATCCCATCCTCAGGCAGAGCCATTTCTGTCACATTACTGCATTGCCGTGACATTAAGGTGGTGGAATTTGGAAGGACACCTTTCCACGGAGCTGTTGTTCCTGTGGTTCCCCAGACCGCAGCCGCATCCCTGCATCTCAGAGGGCAGACAGAGCCCATCTGATGGCTGTGCCCTGCAAGGCTGCAAGGCTGCCTGTGCTGATGGGGTGGGAGAGATGTCAGTCCCCCAGCACACGGAGATCCTCAGCACAGAGCTGGGCAGCCCCCCACACAGCATGGGTGCAGGCAGAGGGGTCTGCAGGAGCTCCGGTGCCATGGGTCCATGTCCCAGACAACGCTGGAAGATGAATGATGTTTGTTTTAGGCAGTGCCTTACCGCAAACCAGAGGGCTCATGCTCCAGGGCTTCATTCAGATAACGGCCTTGGTATGAGAACAAGCTCCCCTGGTGAGGTGCAATTTGGAGAAGTTGAATGGAGGCTCCAAAATTGGTTGAAAAGAAAGAGATTAGGATCGGTATTTGTCCTCTTTTTTTGTCCTTTTTCCTTCCTACTGGAGCAAAAATATTCCTGTTTATTGCTATAAACCCTTGGGGGCTCTCTGGTAAACTCCCAGCGGGAATGACTGTCTCAAGAGATCAGAGATACCCAAGAACATCCCCTTGCCAACTTTGCAGTTACTGTTAGCTCTAATCAGGCTCCTTGATCTCCCCCTGCCGTGGTATTTGGGAAACCAGCACAGGTCAAACGCAGGACAGTTCCCTTATCGTTACCAGACACCCAAAATCCCCCTTTAGGCCACACAGCAGCGTGGGCACCTTCCTCATGTCTTCTCCTGCAGCCTGGCTTTGGGTTCCTGCACCTCCATGCCTGTGAAGCACCGTGGCCATTCATCCCCTTGCCTGCGCTGCGCTGCCCCTGTGCTCACACCCTCCTAAGGAAATAAAGCATCACTGTCCTATTCATGATGAGAGGTCTGGAGCAATATTATTTCCCAGAGTCACCTCCCGGTTCCCATATTCATTTTCCAGGCAGCACAGCCAGTAGCCTGGCAACACGGTGACCTTGTGCTCCGTGCAGTGCTGAGCGTTTTATCAGCCACACTGGGCTCTCTCCATCGCTCCGTGTTGCCGAGCCCCTCATTAGTACAATTAATAAGCAGCTTCTGTCAATTCAATCAAATGCCAAGCTCGACAGCGGGAGAAAGCTTTGGCAGATCAAGTAGGGGAGATTCTGGGCAGCACTGGGAAATGGCAGGAAAGCTTTCATCTCCCCCAAGGAGCCGAACAAGTCTGGAATTGTGGGATTGGGATTCTCTCAGGTCATGTTTATTTATCGCCCGCTCGTTAGTATAATAAATCAGGTCCCCTGTCACTTTGAATGAAGTCATAGGTTGCTGGAAGGAACTTGGCAGAACACCTTGATATTATTAGGGATGGTGCGGACAAAGCCTCATGAAAGGCGATGCGCTGGCCGGGGTGTGCAAGCACCTCACACGCACCCACTCGGCCCCGCACCCCACCAGCAGAAGGTCACCACCAGCCTGGGCCAGTGTGGTCATCCCAGGGCAGTGCCCAGGGACCGGGATGGTCTCAGGACACACCAAGCTGTATGGCCCAGGTACCTGATAGCCTTGGAAGGGATGCTTCTCCCTGCTCCTGCTCCCTGCTCCAGCAGACATGCGCGGTGGGACACATCCCAGTCCTGGCCCTGCTCTCTTCCTGCTTGTGCACATGGGCAGGATGTGGCCAGGTCAGTGCTGAGCCCGGGGCAGGCAGCACAGGCACCAGGCCTGCACCCACAGACACGTGTATGGGGCACACGTGATGATGCTTTGCCTTTCACACCTCTTTGCGTCCTGCCAGACTTTGCCCTGGCTCTGACGTCGGTGTGCTCTTTGGATCCATGCAGCGGTGGTGCCCAGCGGTGCTGGTGCTCACACACTGCATGACTGCGGTTCCTGAGGCTGACCCACCCCTGTGTCCTCTGAGCAGGGCCTGCCAGCAGCGAGGGACCAAGAGGTGGTTTTGCAGAGCCTTCAGCATCACAGTTCCTCCTGAACTGGGGGAATGGGACTTGGGAGTCTGCCAGAAGTGCTGGACAGGTCACAGTCTCCTTGCCTGGATCTGATGCTTTTCATAGAACCCCAGCCTGGTTTCTGTTGGAAGGGACCTTAAAGCTCCTCCAGTTCCAAGCCCTGCCACAGGCAGGGACCCCTTCCACTAGAGCAGCTTGCTCCAAGCCCCTGTGTCCAACCTGCCCTTGAACACTGCCAGGGATGGGGCAGCCACAGCTTCTCTGGGCACCCTGTGCCAGCGCCTCAGCACCCTCACAGGGAAGAGCTTCTGCCTAAGAGCTCATCTCAGTCTCCCCTCTGGCAGGTTCAAGCCATTCCCCTTGGCCTGTCCCTACATCCCTTGTCCCAAGCCCCTCTCCAGCTTTCCTGCAGCCCCTTCAGGCACTGGAGCTGCTCTCAGGTCTCCCCTTCAGGAGCCTTCTCTTCTCCAGGCTGCCCCAGCCCAGCTCTCTCAGCCTGGCTCCAGAGCAGAGCTGCTCCAGCCCTCGCAGCATCTCCATGGCCTCCTCTGGCCTCACTCCAACAGCTCCACGTCCCTCTTGTGCTGCTGCCCCAGAGCTGGATCAGGGCTGCAGGGGGGGGGGGTCTCCCCAGAGTGCATCAGAGGGGCAGGATCCCCTCCCTGAGCTGCTGCTCCCGCTCTGCAGAGGCAGCCCAGGACACAGCTCAAGCACACACTGAAGCTGGGTCATGGAGTGCTTCTGTAGCTCAGTACTTTCCGCACCAGAGAGCAGATCTGCAGCGTGGCTCCTCTCCTATGGCTGGATGTAATTTTGGGTGGCGATGAGGAACAGCTGGGGCTGGTCTGTAGCAGTCTGAGTGCCCCAAATAAAGCAGCATCACAGGTGTATGTCCCAAAAACGTTCCTAAAATAAACTTCCCAGGAAACCCTTTGATCTGGTCTGACGATGAAATGTGTAAATCCGAATAAAGTAATTGGAAAAAAAAATAAAGATTAATTTCCATTTAGTTTAAATATGGGTAAAGGTTATAAACTAACAGCTCTACTTTATTGTTCCATTTATGTGACAGTGTTTGGTCTCCATGCTGGGATTGAGCTGTTCCCAATTTATTGCTCATAGACCCACTTTAAGGAGACAGATAACTCTCAGTTTCAGTCTCTGAGCTGGACCTGCACCACCAGAGAAATGCAGGCTCGTCCGACCTGCATCCTGTGTGCTGCAGCCTTCCCCACGCCAACCCATCCCCATCCCTGTCCCCATCCCCTGTCCAGCATTCCATCGGTGGCTGGGAAGCGCCTGGGGCTCTGCTCACACTCATCAGCTCTCTTGACTCCAGCTGACCCATAAATGTTGGAGGAAACAAACAAACCACCCCCAGGGGAGGGAGAGGAAGGACTGTAGGTGTTGGCCGCATGTCTGCAGAGCCAAGAGGGGATCCAGATGAAGATGCCATTATGTTGTAGTGATTTCCCAGGAAAAACAGGACTGGAGATCTCCATACTGTTCCTGGGAAGCACTTGGTGACTGGGAGGGTGTGGATGCAGGGCAGGGATGTTCTGGGATTTTGCTGTTACTTCCTGACGATGTGAATGACACCAGGAACAGACACGACTGCAAACCCACAGCTCTGCAGCTCCTGCTGCACTGTGGCAGCCAGGACGAGGTGCCGGTGCCCGGCTCCAGCAGCGCACATCCCCATGGGACCGCCAGCGGCAGCAGGGCTGGGGCTTGGCTCCAGCTCCTGGCCGAACAAAGGGGGTTTCAGAGGATGAGCAGGAGCTGCACTTGGGGAAGCACATGCACACGAGCACAACCACAGGCACCACAGCTGTGGGGTTGTGCTCCTGCAGCCACCAAACCAAACCAAACCAAACAGACCTGGGGCCAGGGAGGAGACCGTGCTGGTGGGGTGTCTCTGTCAGTGCTCTGAGCAAGACCTGTTCTTTGCCACCCTTTGTTCTAAGGGACTTTGCCACCCTTTTGAGGGGCTGTTTGAAGGCAGGGTGGCTGTGGGAAGGTCTGTACCCAGCTCCTGGCAGGGATGTACAGCAGATTGCTGCATTCCCGTGGTGTTCAGGGGAGGCACAGTGCTGCCAGTCCCCTGGTTCTCACCCCTTCTAACCAAGCTCAGTGCCCTGGACTTGGGGGCCATGGGCACACACAGCCTGGGAGTGGGCTGGAGGAGAGGGGACATTTCACCAAGTGCCAGCCAGGCCCCCAGCCTCTGGAGCAGCCTCAGTCCTTGAGCATCCCAGTGCCATCAAGAGGGAGGGTCTGTGGGTAAGGGAATCTTCCCCACAGTGCCAGACCTCTCCAAGCATACCCAGGCAAATCACTTGCATCTTTTGCAAAGCCTGGCCTAAATAAACCACCAGCTGAGCATCCCATGGATCCTCAGTTGCTGCTGCTGCCTGTGTGGGGGCACGGCAGGCTGAAGATGCAGCTCCCTCCCTCTCCTGAGCTGCAGGGGTCCATGCTGCAGCCACCATTCCTGGAAAGCCAGTAAACGCCACCTCCCTCATTTTTCCTTGAGCAACGGGGGTCTTGGCATCTCCCTCAACTCATTTCCTCTCCCAGCTCTTGTTGACCCAGCAGCTGCAGGAGAACAATGAGCCAAGGGCGGCAGAGCAACACTGCCCCTTCCTCGGGGCAACAGGGGCAGACGGAGAAGGGGCTGGTCAGGGAGTTGGGGGACAAAGGTTTTTATTGTGAGTTATGGGCCAGGCTGACACCCGCCACCCTCCACCGGGGTCACTGCAAGGAGGACGGTATCAGACTGAGCTCATTCAGCCCATGCTTGTCAAGGCTCCCCGGTTTTCCAGCCTGTGAGGAGCAGGGATGCGAGCTCGCTCTTACCTGGAGGGAGAGCTGATTGGGGAGAGCCGTGTGTGCTCCGGGAGAGGGCTTCCCAGCTGGAGGTGCAGCAGAGAGAGCCCAGCCAAGGTCAGAGTCCTGCTCCCAGCGAGCCCCCAATGCTGCCAGGGTGCGAGGAGGGAGCGGAGCTGCGGGGCTGGGAGCCCAGCACCTCCCCGCGCCCCCATCCCGGAGCAGCCAGGGGTTCGCTCAGCACCCCAGGACCACCCGGGCTCCTCCATCAGGGCTCTTGTGCCATCCAGTGGCGAAGGCCCGGCCCGGCGCAGGCTGAGCCTTCCCACGCCGCAGCTCAGCGCTGGGAAGGAGGGAGCCAAGGGCTGGAGAGCATCACTCCAGAGTGCAGGGGCTGAGGATGCCAAGGGGACGTGCTGGGCCTCTGGAGGCATGCACAGACCCCGGATGCGCCTGGCAGGGTACGCAGGGGGCTCTGGCAGATGCTGTGTCAAGAGCCCAGAGCTCCCCGGGGTGCTCCAGAAGGAGCAGAGCAGGCTGAGGGTGCTGAGCAGGGCTGGGCTGCAGCAGAGCCTCCTGCCCCTGCCATGGAGATCCAGCAGTGACCTGTGCTGAGGAGGAAAGAGGCTCCTCGTGTCAGGGAGAGGAGCCGTGCAAGTCCTTCCCTGGGGAGCCCCATGCTCACACCACTCATCCCAGCCAGGGACAAGGCAGGGATCAAGTGCCTCCTTCCATGCTGAGCCATGCCAGCACTGCTGCCCGGGCTGGAATGACTTCCCGTGGGACCATTTGGCTGGTACCAGCTGTGCCACTTCTCCCTACTCCACAAGGCCTTGTGCCCACTTAGCACAGTCGTGATGCAGGACTGGGCTTGGGATACCGGAGGGCAGCGCGGGCAAACCAGGGGATGCGGGAGGTGCGCTGTGTACAGCACCAGCTCTCTCTGTGTGTGTACGGCTCCCAGCAAGCAGGATGGGAGCCTGGGCTTTCGCTTCTAAACTGATGCTGTGTGCTCTGACGCTGGGACTGCCCAGGTCTCACGGGAGCTGCACTGGCAGAGGGAGTGGCAGGGAGAGCTCTAAGGAATTTGGCTGGGAAGGCAGGGCCCCCAGCAGCTCGGTAAAACACGGCAGGCTCCTTTCTGCCCCTGAGACATCAGCTTAACAATTAGGACTGGCTTCTATTAATATGCAAATTTCTGCTGCCATGGCAATACTCTTACAAATGCAGATTGCAGTGGGAAGCATTGTTGGAGAGACCTGTGCTGGGCCCTGAGCTTTGTCTGAGCAGATGCTCCTAATTGAGCTCCCCTGGAGCTTGTGGTCCTGGGCATCCAGGACAGCCCTGCCAGAGGCCACAGTGACACCGGCAGCAGCTTCACGGCAGTGCCCCTCTCCCTGCGCAGAGTTCGGGCCTGTTTGCGCAGGTGCTGATGCTGATTCTAACGGTATCCTCAACTTAAGGAGGACACGGAGCTGTTGGAGCAAGTCCAGAGGAGGCCATGGGGATGATCTGGGGCTGGAGCACCTCCTGTATGGAAACAGGCCGAGAACATTGGGGCTGCTCAGCCTGGAGAAGAGAAGCTGCGTGGAGACCTCAGATCAACCTTTCAGTGTCTGAAGGGGGCTACAAGGATGCTGGAGAGGGACTCTTCATCAGGAACTGGAGTGACTGGGCGTGGGGTGATGGGTTCAAACTGAAACAGGAGAAGTTCAGATTAGATAAAAGGAAGAAGCTCTTTCCTGTGAGGGTGCTGAGGTGCTGGCACAGGATGCCCAGAGAAGCGGTAAATGCTCCATCCCTGGCAGTGTTGAAGGCCAGGTTGGAGAGAGCCTTGGGTGCCACGGTCCAGTGTGAGATGTCCCTGCCTATGGCAGGGGGTTGGAACTGGATGAGCTTTCCAACCCTAACCGTTCTATGATTCCATGTGCCAGCAGCAACAGGCAGGGCAATCTAGCCTTGCTGCTCCGTGAGAACCTCCTTTCACCTGCCACCGGCATCTGATTCCAGTTTCCACAGCAGCAGCAGCCGTGCCCTGAGCTGCTCTGGGAAGCAGGGATGTGTGCGGCTCCCTCGGCCGGGAATAACACACCTTCCCCGTGCAGCCATCGCCTGCAGCAGGAGCTGGCTGTTGCCCAGCCTCGCAGCGGGCTGCCCGGGGAGGCTGGGGCTGGCTCAGGACCACAGGCGCTGCAAGCATCTGTGCTGGCTTGCCCTGCTCCCGGGCACCGCTGAGCCCCAGATCCCGACCCGAGGGAAGGTGAGGATGGAATCTCCTGAGCCTGCTTGGGATGGAGCCTCCGGGCAGGCTGGGTTTGCCAGCAGCTCCCAGCCCTGCGATGGGAAGCATTGTGCCGGTGCCTGGCCCACACCAGCCCGGCTGAGGTGGGCAACCATCCCTGGGGAGCGTGGCTATCGTGCACACACGTCCCTTCCCCACCCGGGGCCGGGACCACGAGGTGGCAGTGCGGGAACAGCAGGAAAGGGACCCGGGCTCCCACCGCTCCCGGAGACCCCAGGAGCAGTCGAATGGAACCGCACCAAAGCACGGAACCAGAACAGTTTGGGTTCGAAGGGACTTTCAAGCTCACCTTAGCCCAAACCCCTGCCGTGAGCAGGGCCACCTTCCGCTAGAGCAGGTTGTCCAGAACCACATCCAGCCTGGCTTGGAATGTCTCCAGGGATGGTGCATCCACCACCTCTCTGGGCACCCTGTGTCAGTGCTTTACCACCCTCATTGTAAAGGATTTTCTTCTCCCATCTTTCACTTTAAAGCCATCACCCCTCATCCTGTCACAACAGGCCCCGCTAAAAACTCTCCCCATCTTTCTTAGGGCCCCTTTTAAGAACTGAAAGGGTGCAATAAGGTCTCCCCGGAGCCACTGAAGCCGGCTCATGTCCAGTCTCCAGTCTTCCCTCCACCAGAACCCCCGCATCCTTGCTCCCAGGGGTACTCTCAATCCCTTCACCCCTCAGCCTGTGTTGCTGCCGGGGGTGCCCCAACCCGGGTGAAGAACCCTGCGATCCTGAACTCGGGATGTACCCACTGGGTGCCTGCAGCGCTGCCCCGCAGAGCTCTGCCCATCCTTGGGGGCTTGGCATGGAGCTGTGGCCAGCTCAGTGCGCTGCCACCTCCGGGTGGAGGGGGCCCAAGGCAGCCGGGGGGGTACGCACAAACCCTCAGCTCGCGGGGGCACAGGAGGCGCTCACTGTGAGCACCACGCACCCCACAGAACCCCCCTTCACCACGCACCCCAGGAACCCCTTCACCACGCACCCCGCGGGACATCCTTCACCACGCACCCCGCAGGAACCCCTTCACCACGCACCCCACGGGAACCCCTTCACCACGCACCCCACAGAACCCCCCTTCACCACGCACCCCACGGGAACCCCTTCACCACGCACCCCGCGGGACCCCCTTCACCACGCACCCCACGGGAACCCCTTCACCACGCACCCCACGAGAACCCCTTCACCACGCACCCCACGAGAACCCCTTCACCACGCACCCCGCGGGAACCCCTTCACCACGCACCCCGCGGGAACCCCTTCACCACGCACCCCACAGGAACCCCTTCACCACGCACCCCACGGGAACCCCTTCACCACGCACCCCGCGGGACCCCCTTCACCACGCACCCCACAGGAACCCCTCTCCGGGGGACAACCCCAAGCCCACCGCCTGCGGCCATCGAGGCAGGACCCCGTTGGGCTCGGGAAGGGGGACGGCTCCCTCCCGGCCCCGCCCGTGGCCGCCTGCGCGCTGAGGTGGCGCTGCGGGGCGGGGCGTGGCGGCTGGGCCGGGCCGGGCCGGGCCGGGCGGCGCGGGGCCTGGCCGGGCCGCGCTGGGCCGGGGGATGCGGGAAGCGGGGCCGGGCGTGCGGGCCGCCCGCGGGGCGCTGCCACGGACGCTGCTGTGGGTGCTGCTGCTGCTGCTGCTGTGGGTGCGGGCGGCCGCCGCTGCCGAGCCCTGCGGAGCGCCCTGCTCCTGCCGCCGCGGCCTGCTGGACTGCAGCCGGCACCGCCTGCCCGGCGGGCCGGGCCCGCGGAGGATCCCGCCGCTGCCCGCCGGCACCACGGGCCTGTGAGTGAGCACGGCGGGCGGCGGCGGGACCGCGGGGCCTAACGGGCGGCAGGGCGTGCGCAGGCCGCGGCCTAACGGGAGGTGGCCGGGGGGGGCCGGGGGGGGTGTGCGGGGCCGAGCGCGGTGGGGCTCGGGCGGGTGCTCGGTGTCCGTGGGTTGTGGAGCCCGGGGGCGCTGTGGCGGTGGGGGGGCACGGGGCGGGAGAGCCGGGCTCGCAGGACAGT
Organism: Pezoporus wallicus; assembly: GCF_028554395.1. Lineage (NCBI taxonomy): Eukaryota > Metazoa > Chordata > Aves > Psittaciformes > Psittacidae > Pezoporus > Pezoporus wallicus. Next base: position 609,918 of record NW_026642060.1, read on the forward strand.
GGCACTTCCCGGCTCAGAAGGGCGCTGGGAGCCGCAGGAGCGGCCGCCCGAAGGAAGGCTCCGTACGGGAGCAGGTTGTGTGCATGTCTGATCCTGCTGTGTGACCCGAGCGTGTGAGAAGAGGACTGAGCGTTGGTTTAGGTCAGGCTCTAGGACACAGCCCCTTAGGATTGTGCTTGGGAATCGTCCTTCCAGAGCCCGGCTTCAGCTGTGTTCTGTGACAGTTCCTGCTGCTTCTGGTGTCTTCTGCATCCCTCTGCTCCTTTGCAGCTCAGCGACTCCCACCTTTTCCCTCGGGAAAACCGCTGTGGACTCCCCTTGATTATCTGCTGCCATTGTTTTTCCTAAGAAAACCTCAGAACTCTGCTCCCAAGAGTTTCATTAGCCAGTGTGCTCAGCAGCGTGCATATGGGGCTGAACGCAGTACGCCTTCATCCTTTTTTGGCCTTTACTGTCATAAGTCACCATTGCGTTTGTCACCTTTGTCTACAGCATAGTTGGGATGGGGAGAAGAAGCCCTGAAGGACGGGGGATATGTAAGCCTGCTTTTGTGCGCAGAGGCCTCTTGGAGTGATCATGTTTCTTGGTTGGTAGAAATAATGCTATTCCAGGCCAAGGGAATAAAGTCTGTTTAGCATATAATACAAATATACAAACTGCTGTGCAGTTAACTCCAGGAATTCCTTTAACAGGACTTGAGAGTCCAATTGGTATTAGAAACATGTCTAAGGAAGTTTGGCACCTCCTCGCCCCTGGGTGCTAGTGTAGTTCTCTTCTTTCCCTGCATGGTAAGCAAATGGAAATGCTTAAGAGAAAATGTGTGTTTCAGCTTAGAAATACAACTGGTCTGTGAGACCTTTTGTGTTTAGAAAGGTACAAGGATATCTTAACATTAGCGCTTGTCAGGGAGGGTGTCAGTGCCTGGAAAAGTGAGTTGGCAGCGCAGCAGGAGGCTAATAAGCAAAATGATATCCATGCTGTTTGGAGAGCAAGTCTTCAAGTTTCAACAAATACTTGTATCTTTCTCCAAGCTGATAGAGGGTGTGTTTAAACCGACCTGGCACAAAATGCAGTGGGAAGAAGTGGTGCTGGCACTGTGCTGCGTTAGGAAATCTGACGTAACCTGTGTGAGTGTATCGTAGAATCAGAACCAGAGAATGGTTTGCGCTGGAAGGAACTTAAAGCTCCTCCAGCTCCAACCCCTGCCACAGGCAGGGACCCCTTCCACTAGAGCAGCTTGCTCCAAGCCCCTGTGTCCAGCCTGGCCTTGAACACTGCCAGGGATGGGGCAGCCACAGCTTCTCTGGGCACCCTGTGCCAGCGCCTCAGCACCCTCACAGGGAAGAGCTTCTGCCTAAGAGCTCATCTCAGTCTCCTCTCTGGCAGGTTAAAGCCATTCCCCTTGGCCTGTCCCTACAGGCCCTTGTCCAAAGCCCCTCTCTGGGGCTTGACAGCATGTTCTTTTGTGGCTTTGGGGATTTTGCCATGCAAAGCATGTGTGGGGTTGACATTGTTTCTTCACTAGGACACTCTAGCAGTTCTCTGTCTAAAGGAGCTGTAATGCACACAGACTGTTTAAAACTAATCAAAGCTTATTTTTTCTTGCATAAAGAAGTCCATTGTGTGCTTTTCCCCCTTAGTTCTGTGATACTGTTTCACCTGACTTTAAGGACTAACAATTCTTGGTCTTCCTACCTCTTCCAAACTACTTGCAGGTGATGCTTCCAGTGTGTGTGTGTTGGGGTTTTGTTTTGTTTTCTTTTAATGAGGCCAGGAGAGCACTTTTAGAACTTTTCCATGACAGAACTGTTCAGGCAACTGTAACTTCATTTTTCCTGCTGAATTACATGGTTTGTGGATAACCTGGCAGGTGATGAAAAGGGTAGGGAAGTCAAGGAGTGACTATTTTCTGTATGTCTGCATCTTTACATTCTTTAGCAGGAAGAATGCAAGCCCTGTTTGTAAAACAGTCATCTGTAGGGAGAAAAGGAAGCACAATGCTGGTGGTAGCTGCCTTCCAGTCCTATACTAGTGCCTGAAAGTGTGTTTAGATAAGCTGGTACTGAGGGAGATGATGAATAAAAGCATTTTCAGCTCAAATGGCAACACCTTTACCAGTACAGGGCCATGGGGAGGAGGCAGATGTGCTCAGTTGGGCTGAATTAAGATCATTCTCCAGGGCTCAGGATGCAGTAATCAGTTTGATGTGTGGGTTCTGTTTTATTTACTTAAGAGATGAATACCACTTCAGTTTGGAATGAATGTTTAGCTGATTTTATATACAATCCCAGATGAATCTCTAATATACAAGTTTTGCATGTTTGCTCTGTATCTTGTATAACGTGGGCCTCACAGTAAAAATTCAAGTGCTTCTCAAGTGACAGATTCTTTGTTTTGGTTTTTTTCAGAGCAAGGGGATTATATCTGGTTCTGCATGATAGCAGAAGGCTTAGCTGTGTGATTGAATGATCTATAAACGCAGAAAATCAGTGTATTTCAATTTGCATTTAGTGATCAGTCTATTTCAGAAAGGAAAGCATCAGCAGCAGTAACTAGATGAAATAGTGTCAGAATGCTTTCAAGTATGAGCTATACCAAATTGCTTGAAAGAGGACTTGCCTTTAATGATAACTTCGTGGTAATCCAAATCTGAGTAATAATAGAAAAATATTTTCCTGGGCTTTCTAAATGAAAATCTTAATTTCTAACGTAGTAGTAAGGCAGTGGGCGTCTGGGGCAAGGAATCAGGGAGTTGGTCTACATGGTTGTTGTAGTATCAGAATCCAGACTGGTCTGTGTTGGAAGGGACCTTAAAGCTCCAGTTCCAGCCCCTACCACAGGCAGGGACACCTTCCACTAGAGCAGCTTGCTCCAAGCCCTGTCCAACCTGGCCTTGAACACTGCCAGGGATGGGGCAGCCACAGCTTCTCTGGGCACCCTGTGCCAGCGCCTCAGCGCCCCTGTGATAATGTAATTCCAATATCATTCAAGAAACAATTCAGGAGTCATAAACAAGTCAACAGGTACTTAAAAGATCACTCAAGATTGCGGCTGCTTCTGCATTTGGTTAAAGAGCCAAATGTCCACAGTGAGCATAAACCACCCTCTGAAAATACTTCAGCTATGGAGATACACCTGAAGGAGCTCTGACTTTTCTTAAGAAGGAGGATTCAAATAGAAATGTTTCCTGCACCAGCCTGGCTGTATTTTAGGTCCCTTCCAACTGAAATACTCTATTCTATGATACTCTTCCTGAAAGCCTTGAAAAGTCAAGTTGCTGTTTTCTTTGCATATTAATCTGACTCCCAAGATCTGTGCCGGTGCCTGCTCACCGTGCCTGACACACAGGTTGGTCTGGCTCGGCACCCATGGCACGGTTTTGCTCATCAGTGCAGTATCTGGACACCTTGAGGAGTGTGTTGTTATCTTCTGTGCCCATCGTCTCGGCCTTCCACCGTGGGTTATGCTGAAGTCCTTTGGAAGTGGCGTGGTTTAATACTCGGGGTCTGGTTAAATGCATGTTTGAAAGATCCAAGCCAGAGGCTGCCTCTGGATTTTGGGAATCATCTCCCTGCGTGCCTGATGGCTCCTTTGGCATCCCTGGAGCCACAGGGGTGCAGCAGCACTGGGCAGGGGGATCCAGGCAGCCCAGGAGGGTGGCTGCAGTGCTGTAGGAGCAGTTCATACTCAGTTGGTTTTGTGTTACTGTTCATTACTGCGCATAGGGAGGGATCAGGCCTGATATCCCGGTGTTCAGGGATACACTATGCAGAGCAGTGTTGGCCTCTTCTCCACCTTCTCAATTCCTTTTTAATTATAGAATTGAATAATTGCTTGCAGACCTGTTTGCTGCTCTATCTGTATAATTTGCATCTTGATGTAATTAAATGAATACATTAACAGTGTGGACTTGCCATGACACCCAGGATTTTAATAATTCATTGCTAGAGTGATATCTTTATCTCTGAGCCTGGTGTTAACAACTCATCTCTCAAGTCCTTGCTCTCTCCCAGTAGATTCTGGTCTTACAGAACAAAGGTGCATCCATAGTGCCAGGGTAAATAAACCCAGGTCCTGCTCAGGTTGTCTTCTGCTTAGCACCAAGTCTTCCCTGTGTGGAGGAGGGTTCTTGTGGCAGCATTAGCACCCACCAGTAAGCATCTTCACTGGTAGCCAGCGAGGGTTAAATCCTCCTTCAGCAGGGGCACACCAGTACAGTTTCTTCTCTTCTAGACAAGGGTTTGGGGCATTTTTGTGTGTGCACAGGCTTGACCCTCAGTGTACTTCAAGCCAAGCACAGGCCCGAAGCTATTGCAAGAGTGGACAAGCACATGGGGTGCTGCAGTTGTCCAAACCTGATTGTCAATGGGAACATTTTTAACTGTGATCAGTTGCATTATAATATTCTTTTTAACTGAAACATGGCAGTTTTGTTCTTAAAGGATAATTTTGTTTCCTGTGTCAGCATAGCTGCAGCCTGCCTGATAGCCTTAAAACTAGCTGTAATAAGTAAGTACTGTGTTACTTGAAAGAGAATCATGTGATAGATGAAAGGGAATCAGTGATACAGGACCTTATCAGAGGAACTTATCAGGAGATGAACAGCTTTTGCTGAAAAGAGCTTGTTGGAGCTTTGTGCTTGATGTTGGAGTTGGAAATGGGGTGAGAGGCATGATGCCTTGCTGACAGGCAGGCACAGCTAGCTGACAGAGGCAGACTTCTTGATTTAAGAGGCAGTGTCCAGTTATAAATGCACCTCTCAACAGGTTTCTGACTGTGGGGAGGATCTCAGTCATGTTTCACAAGCTTGGTGGCAGGAGTGCCAGGAGTTCCATCTCTATGTGCACTTGTACTAGAAAGGTGTCAAAAAGCTGATGCAGTCACAGTTCAGATGTGAGGTGTCACTGAGAGACAGGAGACACATGATGCGTCTCTCCTCACTGGTACAGCTAGAACCAGGTTGCCATCACAAACCTGGGGTTTTTGATCATGTTTTGAGTCATGTCACAAAATAGATTGTGCCCAGAGAGTGAGTTAGCTTACAGAGGTGAACCGTTCCCCCCCGTACCATTTTATGCACTAAGTCCAAGGACTGCTTTAAAGGAAAGAGAATAGCATCAACATCCAGTTTTGGCATTAAACCAGATCTGATGACTCTCTTGCCCATTGAAACAATCCAACTCCTGCATTTGTTTCCTATAAGCAAAAGCAACTGGCACTAAAGCATGCTTCTATAAGCTTCCCAGCCTCATTTTTCTCTCCCCTCCAGCTTGTTTGGTAATTGTGTGTATGTTTTCCCTTTAAAATAAGCCTGCCTTGACTAGTCAGTGTCTTTGAAAAGCTGGGCAGGCTGAGAAAATGGGGATCATACTGCAGAAACCAGTTCAATAACAGGCATTTTGTAAGAAATTGTTTCCATGTCCCTGGAAAGCTTTTCTTTTTTTGTGATTAATGTATAAAGTATTGTCTATAAAGCTCTGATTTAAAGGAAAAATGCTCTGGTCAGGTATGGGTTTTCTTGCAAGTTCTTTTTAAACAAGAAGTTCTTTGGTTCAAACAGAGAAACAGAACTGTCTAAACTCCTACTGTGAGTGCCTACTGGAACAAGCTAGGAGGAATCTCTCCTTCCTCTGGTAAAGGAGGAGCTGTGTGTATCATAAATATGGTTTAAACCTTAGAAGCTGCATAAAGCATATGTTTGATGGGTTTTATTCCAGGAGCAGGAATAACTTTTCTCTCTGTTCTCTAGGGATTTAAGTCATAATCATTTATTGTCATCCAACTGGAGCATTGATTTATCTGTTCATACACTACAAGAAGTGTAAGTTGGTTTTTATGAGGATAAACTCTGAGATAGCCTACCTAGTTCTAATTAGCACATTTGATTGCATGTCTTGATGTCTGGTCTGACTTGTAGAAGTGTTCAGTGCCAGTTAATTAAAAATGGATGCTCTATGTTGGCAGCACATTTTATGTATAAAACTGATGCTGTGTGAGCAGAAAACTTCTTTGTAAAAGATTAGAAGACCATTGTTCAGAAAAGAAATGAGACGTGTTTGTTTTGACTGTAGCTAAGCTAACGAGAAGTAACAGTATCCATGCAAATGGTTTAAAAAGCATGCTTTTTGATTAAATTGCTCAGATTGTTATTTAAGCTTTTAGGGAATCCTTTTTAGTCAACTACTAAGTATGCTTAACAAAATGGTTAAATGCATTCTGTGATACGAACTTCTGCTGGGTACAGAAGGGATTTACTTTGAAGCACCAGTGATAATTTTTCCTCTTTTTTCTTTGTTAAAGGAAAATGAATTACAACGAGCTGAGTGAAATTCCATATTTTGGGGAAACAACTTCTAATATAACTCTTCTCTCATTGTAAGTGACTGCTTTTCTGCCTTGCTCTTAACAAATGGGAGAATTGTATTAGAGTTCTGCTATCAAGTTGTATGAAAACACAGCTTCTTTTGTCTTGCAATACTACTCATCTAAAGTGCTTTAGGGAATATGTAAGTGCTCTTTAAATAAATACAAATCAGTTAGACAATCAAGTCACCCTAAATTACCAATAAAATGCAGTCAACCAAGACAGGCAGCTTTGACGAGGAGGGATTCAGTCTAGGAATGACAGTTCCCACAAGGAACAGTCCAACTGCAGGCCCCAGAATTTGAATCTATTCATTTGTCAAGGTGGTAAATAGCTCTTGGATTTTCAGTATCCCTTGAGGAATTGACACTTTGAAGTGTGTGGTACGTGTCCTGTTTAAGTGGCTTTCTAGTAACGTTGGTACACAAATCCTAAGCTGTTTCAGCTGTTCAGCTTGAAGGATGAGAGGCTTTGATAATCGTATTTGTTACATGTGTTTTTCAGGGTACACAATACCATTCCAGAAATAAATGCTGAGCAACTCCAAGTTTACCTTTCACTGGAAAATCTAGATCTCAGTTCTAATCTGATCTCAGAAATTAAAGCTTCTTCTTTTCCACGGATGCAACTGAAGTACCTGTAAGTAAGAGTGAGCCGTTACGTTTTGGATTCCTGGCTCTACAACAGTAATGTTGAAGACCTCATCTACTCTAGATTACTGTCTTAAAGCAAGCAACCTTGTATGGTTTTGAACTGGTAGCAGTGCTTAATGTAGCTGCAGATGTGCTTGAAAACACTTTTTATACCAGTCTGTATTGCAGTTTCTCAAATAGTGTGGAAACCAGTAACTGCTGTTGTCAAAATCCAGGTATTTCAGCCAGCAGGAATGGTTTCTGCCCAGTTTGAGTAGATCACTTTTGACGTTATCTTAACTATGTCTAACCAAAGTATGAGCATGCAGTGAAAATTAGCTCCTAGCACTGATTCCTTGGGGAAAAGTGATTTAGTTTGATATACCAGAATTCAGATTTGTGATGTGACTTCATGCTATTAGAACTTGAGTTGTAGTAGCAAGTGGTCACTCTGAAGTGCTTGTGCAGTTGTGTTCATAAAATTCTCCATGTTCTGAAAGGCCTCTTTCCCTCTTCCTCTCCTAGGAATCTGAGTAACAACAGAATAACTACTCTAGAAGCAGGCTGTCTTGATAACTTATCTAGCTCACTAATGGTGGTAAAGCTGAACAGGAACAGGATTAGTGTGATTCCACCAAAGATCTTCAAACTGCCTCATGTGCAGTTTCTGTAAGTAGCAGTCTTGAAAGCTTAAAACTGCAGTGTTTACAGCTGTGTTGTTCATCTCAGTGTGCATTCTTGACTTTCACAAAGTGGTGCTTATCAAAATATGCCTTAATATTTGAATGCCATCTCTATTAAAGGGAACTGAAAAGGAACCGGATTAAAATAGTGGAAAGTTTGACATTCCAAGGACTGGAATCATTAAAATCCTTGAAAATGCAGCGCAATGGGATTAGCAGACTAATGGATGGAGCATTCTTTGGCCTGGGTAATATAGAAGAATTGTGAGTATGCCTAGTCATGGAATTTCTTTTAGGGGTTCTAGCTGTGGAGGGTTGTGTCCTGTATAGCTTCCATTACATCAAGGTTGTACCAAGAGAGTGATGAGTATCCCAGGAAATGAGTTTAAAGATCTGTATTTTCCCATTATTTTGATATCATGTCTGGTTACTTCAAGATGGAAAGATGTTGGCTCTCTCCCCAGTTCTTCCCACTTGCTGATCAAGAATACTTTTAACTCTGTAGGTTTCTTTTGCTCTCCCCATAACATGGGTTCTTTGCTGTGTGACTGTTGGACAGAGGTAGCACAAGGGCATGCCATGCAGTGTTAGCAGAAGACTCTCAAAATAGAAGTAATCTTTGAGAACAGAGATTACAGTTGTGCTTCTGCCACTGGATCACTGCAGCTGTTGTGGTTACTCAGTTCCTCATACACTTTAGTTCACTCTTTTGGTTTCAGTTAATGTAATCATGCATTTCAGGTGGCCTAAGGCTTAATGTTAGTAAATCCACAAGGTGATATTTTGTAAATATATGTTTCATTGATTATCTATTTGGCAAATGTTTTCCCTTCTGATTCTGTAGAGAACTGGAACACAATAACTTGACAGAAGTAAACAAGGGCTGGCTGTATGGCCTGCGGACGTTGCAACAACTCTATGTTAGCCAGAATGCCATTAACAGGATCAGTCCAGATGCATGGGAGTTCTGCCAAAGGCTTTCCGAGCTGTAAGTCCTGGGATGCTTTTCACTGAGGGTTTTGCAATGTTGCAGTAACAGATTGGATGGCACGTATGTAGCAAGAATGAATTACCAAAGAAAGTACTGGATTTCCTTGTTAGGCCCATGGTGATGCTCTGTGTTTTACTTATATTTGTAAGTGTCCTGTGAGAGAAATTAATCAAACGCTGTAGTTACTCAAATTTGATAGTGTCTTCATAATTAATCCCCCCTACTTGCCTTTAAATGCTTTTAGAGACTTGTCATACAACCAACTAACTCGCCTCAGGGAGTCTGCCTTCATGGGACTTGGCCTATTGGAGAAGCTAAACCTGGGTGACAATCGCATCAGTCACATTGCTGATGGTGTCTTTCGAGGTCTGGCAAATCTTCGAACCTTGTAAGTACAGAAAGCTTCTAGGGGAAGTCTCAGTTTAATCTGTGAAGCTTTTGGAAATGAAGACAATGAATATCGCCCTGTGCAAGGCTGAGCTCAGTGTTTTGGTGTTGGTGTGTGCTGTCCTGCCTGTGTGGTGGGGCTGATGATCTTTTGGTCTGCAAGATAACAGAATTCTGGCCCACCTAAAACAAACCAACCAGTTAATTTTAGTGGTGGTAAGAAACAGAGGCTTGATAACCTTGACTGCCCAGGTGCATGTCATACTGGTTCTAAAAAGGTGTGGATAGTCAGCTTGCATAAATGCTGGTTGTGGAGCAGATGGTCAACCCAGACCTCTCTTTATTCCAGAGGGTTTTGTAAGGGTTGGAACCTCAGAAGCAACGTGGTGAACCCTTCTGCTTGCAGAAGGTAAGGTTTAGCCCACCCTGCTTGTGTGCTGAAGTCATAGGCGTAGCATTTAGGAGGAGTGTGGGGTTACCTTTTGTTGGCAGAGGCACAGCTCTGCACTTGCCAGGACCTTTTGTAGCAGCTGCAGCTGTTTTAGTATTTCTGACAAGACTCAATCCTGCCTCTTAATAAGAAAAAAAAGTAGTGTCCCAAGTAGATCTGAGCAGTTGGAATCACCCTAAACAATGATAGCAGAGAAAGGAGTGAAAGTTTATAACCCCTCTGTCAGTTCATTAAATAAATGCTTAAATAAGCAAACTCACCAGAGAGATTTATGTAAGCAGTCAGATTCTGTTAACCTGAATGCAACCTTTTAATGAAATAATTAAAACTAATTTCTTAGATTTAGAGGAGCATGAAAAAGAACAAGAGCAGATTAATTAGTAGGTTTTCCTGGGCTCCTCAGGCTCAGCAGCCGAGAGGTTGGCCATTTGCTTCAGGGTTGGAATGTGCAGGAGCAGGGCAGTGGTGATTAACAAGGCTCCAAGCATTCGTGCCCAGCCAAGCATGAGGAGCCAACTCCCCAGCTCACACAATGAGGGACTTTTCTTTTTGGGCTGCTCACTCATTTTGCTAAGTGGTCTGAGTAGTGGAGTGTAAAAGTACTTCAAACAACTGGAGATGCCTTGCTGCTGTCGGATTAGTTCCATTGTTGTTTGTACGCTGGTTGTTTCAGTGCTAAGGCTGATGTAAATATTTCCCTCTGTGCTCAGCTCCTGCCTCTTTTCTGCAATGTGGCTTTAATTAGCAAGAATAAACTGTAAAACTTGTGTATTAACCACAAGGTACTACAAGCAAAGGTAGGATTGAAGGTTTATCTACAAGTAATATTGACGTTTCGAAGTTTTACGTCTTATTGTGGTACTTACTTCATACTGGTGTGAGTGACTTGGCATTGATAGAGGAAAATCCTTCATGGGAGCAAGTATCAAGGCCATATTCGTTAAGACCTTTGGATGCACGAGTCATTCTCTTTTTGTCCTAAACATTAAAATTTATCTCTATTAATTGTGGAAATGACTACTGTGTGGTGTTAAGAACAAGACTCCCATATTCCAAAGTAAGGAAAATAAGAAAACAGTGTGTTACCACTGACAGTGTCCTGGAGGTTGATCCCAGTCTCTTCCAAGATGCTGTTCTACATTATAGTCTCACCCAGGAGAAAGTAAATACATTTTTCCACCATTGGCACAAGGAATGAGGTGTTTGTGAGTACACAATTGCCTGTATATGTAGCTCTCTGTCAGTTGACTTGTTTGGAAACTTGTTTTGGTATCAGAACAGGGTAACTCTGGCTTTGAGAGAAACTCTTGATTCAATCCATCCCATTCAGGCTAAAACTGCAACTTAATTTATTTCTTCTTCTCTCTAAAAAGCATTTAATCCACTCCAAACCATATTGCTGTATTGGTTTTGCTGTTTAGGTCGCTCTTCTATGTGAGGGGCCAAAGTGCTGTGCAGAGGTCAAACAGAAATGCTATTAGCTGGTAACAAGATTTGTGAACACAATATCAACTCCATTTGAAAATCAACTACTTTGTGCCTAGCAGCCTTTACCCTGTAACCTGTGTGTAATCTCTTAATATGCTAATGCTGCTATAAGCCTGTTACTCGGGAAGATTAACGCTGCTGGTGTATTAGTAAATTCACTTACATGAACCAACTTGCTTCAGGAGCCTCTCCCAGCTCCTGGTAAATAGCCCATCACATGAGCAGTGGTAGTCAGACTGGGTCTTTCCTTCAACACCACATCAAGAAGTTGTGCTGCAGAATTTGTTTGTGGTTCTGTCTGCGGCGCTGATCTTAAGCAGTTCTGTTTTCCCTTGCATCTCTGAAATGAGATATTCATCTCCTGACAAGCTTAGTTTTAGAAAGCTAATCTTTATAAAAGATCTGAGACCTTCCAAGTGACACTGTGCCAGAACACCAGAGCTGGCTTGTACAACAGGAAATTCTTTTCCCTAGCTGGCCACTAGCAGTGGTCATAATGATATTACAAGGCTTCTTTATGAGAAAGCTTTTCTCCTGCAGGGACTTGAGGAACAACGAGATCTCCTGGGCCATAGAAGATGCAAATGAAGCATTTGTGGGACTCAGCAGGCTGGATAAACTGTATGTATTAAACACCTGGGATGGCAGCACTTCCCAGGCATGCAGAGTAGAGGGAGAGTTTGTAAATCAGTGACAGGAGGCAAAAACCTTCTCTAGTTGGCAGCTGTATTCAATATGTTTCCACTTCTGTGCTCCAGCTCCCTGATACAGGCTTGAGTTGCGTGTTCAGGAGCATCTGTACCACTGGGTCACCTTGCAGCACCAATTTGAACAAATTAAGCATAAGTACTTGATTGCATTTCTGACTGAATAGCCTGGTCCTGCTGTGTGGTGATTGTCACCTTTTGTGCTGCTGTAGTTTGGGGAAAAGTTACTGTTTATGAAAAAACCCCAAGCAAACCAAAACACAGCACAAAGTATTTTTTACCAAATATGAAACACTATCGAATTAACAGCTTTTCAGTGTTTAAACTGTGCATTTTTCACCCAGTGCCATGAGCTCTGTAGGAAGCTCCATCCTGCAGAGCTACAGGCATTGTTTATAACAAATAGCTTGGCATGAGGGTGCAGTCTCAGGGACTAATGTGATTGTGACAGATTGGCATTAGGAAGTTATTGCTCACTCCCAAGTTCTGCTTAGCACTGTTTCATTCTCCTGACTTAAATTATCTTCTGACACATCTCTAACCCAAATCTCTAAGTTAAGAATGGAAAAGAAACCCTGTTCTTGAGAAAACTAGTTGAGCTTTAAGCTCAAAAACTAGTATTTGATCTTTTAGCTCGGCTATAATTAGAACAAAACGTAGTTAACTATGATAGGGAGCTTTTTTTGGTCTTACTTGTGAGCTCATTGACATTGAAACTCGTTTCTGGGGCTTGGGGGCTTTGTCTTTCAGAATCTTGCAAGGAAACCAGATTAAGTCAATTACCAAAAAAGCATTCTCTGGTCTTGAAGGACTTGAACATCTGTAAGTACTTTACTTTGCAGAACTGCTAATTTGCCAACTTCAGTCTTGTGTTACCTGTCAAATATTCAAGAATCTAACTGAAGGTAGCATATGAAACCACACTTACCCATTTTTGTTCTCTTTGCTTAACTTCTAGAGATTTAAGCAACAATGCAGTAATGTCCATCCAGGAAAATGCATTTGCACAGGCTCACCTGAAAGAGCTGTAAGTTTATAACCATTACTTTACAGATTCTTTACATGTCCTACCTTGTAGATAAAGCTAAAATCCTTCAGCCCTTGTAGAAGTGTGTCTGCTTTCATCAGGAAATATTGCAAGCAGTGCTGGTAAATGATAATGTATGACTCAGAACTGGTAGCGGTATCCTTAGATTTAAGGGTTGATAAAATGTGCACCTCCATCACCTTGATTGCAGTTGGAAAACACTTCCTTCTTGCAGTGCTGAACCATGAAGTTTTTCATACCTCATGGGTTTGCAGCAAGCTCAGCACATGCTATGATGGAGACAGTGACTAAAGGAAATAAGTCATTGTCTTTCCTTTTGGGGAAATTTGGCTTTAAAAGTCACAACTAGACAAGAATTTTTACTTACTTAGCAGATATTTAAAGCTGCCAGAGCCTCTTGTGATCTTCACACATTTACAGTATAATGTGAGGTGACCTTCACACCCAAGACTAATCCTGCTGCAACTCAGTCATCTCTATGAGATAAAGTCTCTGAATATGGTGTAATCTGTTTTAAATCTGTTACTCCATTAGTTAATCTTGCCCAGATGGACTTAGTCTACAAGGTCTGCCAGATTGAGGAGACACCTAAAACAGAAGACTTCCATTGCTTTCTCTAATGTGTCTTGAAAGTGAGGAACTGTTGTTGTGCATGGGCAAAGAGCAGGATGGAGTCCTGGCTTGACTGTGTGCCTCTGGTTACTGCTGGGTTCATCTCGTGGCAGATCGCTTCTTGAAGTGGTGGACTTTCCCCAGTCAGTCATACTGGTACATAACATTTAGAAAGCTTTGAAAGCAGGTGATGGGGGAAAAAGTGACCCAACACTGTTTCCAGCTTAAAGGTCTTCTTTGGAATAGAGGAAACAGTCTGCAGTAGATAACAGTATGAAACAAATCACTTTCATTCTTAAGTATTTATTAGCTGGCATGACCATGAGTATTGAGGCTTACACTCATTTCATAATGGCAAGTGTGTTGAGTTTGAGACACTGCTGCTCTGAAGTGTTATGTTCCTTTTAACTGCTTTTAAGAGGGATGGGACAATTGCAAAGACAGGCTTAGTTTGTCTTTTAGAAGTTGAAAATCCAAGGTTGTTTTCTTCAGGATGAAAAAGAAGTGTAAGTTTTTAGTGCTGACACAGAGGGAAGGATTTTCTGGATTGTTGATAGCATGTATAGCTAACGTTTTGTAATAAATACCCATAAGCATAAAAGGATACTATGAATCTTGACATTTCTGAACATATGTGCTTTAAGTTGTTTTGCTGCATGTAGGAAATACATAAACTTTAATCCCACTTTTGTTTTGCCTTGTCTCTGCAGAGTTTTGAACACTAGCAGCTTGCTTTGTGATTGCCAGTTGAAATGGCTGCCCCAGTGGCTCACTGACAGCCATTTACAGCAGGCTGTAAATGTTAGCTGTGCTCATCCAGAATGGTTAGCAGGACAAAGCCTTCTCAGTGTGGACCCTGATGACTTTGTCTGTGGTTTGTATTTTTAATGACTTTTGATATAAAAACATGGTTAAACACAGATCTTTCCGAAATCAGGCTGTGGCATTGCTGGAGGTGTTTGGTCTTGGCCATGATGCACACTTGGGCCTCTGTACATCACTGGGTCTGCTTTGGAGTTTGGGGTGTAATTTCTGTTTCTTTTTGATTAGTTGTGTTTGAGCACTGAAGCTAACCTGAGGGAGTAATTCTGTGAGAGGGCTGTGGTTTTCATGCAGGTTACTGTTAAAAACTGATAATGCTTCCATTCCCCCTGCTTATGAATGACTTTAGCTTGGGAAGGGCTATTTGACACTTCCTTAGTAGTTCTTGTCCATACCAGCAGGACCAGTCATTAATGCTCTGGCCCATCTTCTCCTGCCCTATAGCTGTGATGTTTATCTGGTCTCTGCCACCACAGTTTCAGACAAAAGCCTGTTTATTTTTGTAATGAACTGTGGGATGGAACACTGAGAGTCTCTTTGCCAGAGTCATGTGTGAAGTGTGTGGCAAGCCTGGAAATAGTCTGGTGTTCTTTTCTGGGTGAGCAGTCTGCTGGGTGTAACTTCTGTGTACACAGTTCTTTTGGTGGCAAAGGCCACAATAATCATCATGTAGCTGCAAGCACCCACTTCTCCATTCTGATACCACCACTGTGGAGCCTTGACACTGGGTGCTGCATGTGCATATGCAAATGGCTTTGCTGCCATAATGGCTATTGAAATAACTCCCATCGAGTGGGATGAGAATGAACTGCCAGCTTGCTCTGCTTTGTATTTGTAGAACTGAAAGGCTCTTCAGGATATTTAAATTACCTGAGAACAAGTCTCAGTCCTTCATAAAATAGCCTGGCTTTTCAGCTGAGCACAGCTTTTGTGTGTGATCTAAATATAGCAAGCCCCAGACAGTTGTACAAAATGCAGGGTGCTGCTCAAGACCATGCTTCTCTGCTGATTGTTTTCAACTCTTATTCTGGTAACTACCTGTGGTTCTAATCCTCTCTCACAGCTTGATTTCCAGCTGGAAACAGCTGAGTGTGTGCACCTCAAGCAGGACGTCTGTTTCCAAAGCTTGCCCTATGCTTACATTGTCTTTACAGTGAGTTTTCTTGCAATATGAATTGCAAGTTGAGGAGGAAGTAGCTAATCTCAGTGCTTTTCTTTCCAGATAACTTCCCTAAGCCGCAGATAAGAGTGCATCCTGAGACCAGAGTTGCTCTGCGAGGCATGAATGTGACTCTGACTTGCACTGCTGTGAGCAGCAGTGATTCACCCATGTCCACAGCTTGGCGGAAGGACAGCGAGGTGTTGTATGATGCAGAGGTGGAGAATTTTGCCAGGTACCAGCAG
Source organism: Pezoporus wallicus (assembly GCF_028554395.1). Classification (NCBI taxonomy): domain Eukaryota; kingdom Metazoa; phylum Chordata; class Aves; order Psittaciformes; family Psittacidae; genus Pezoporus; species Pezoporus wallicus. The sequence goes on from NW_026642060.1 coordinate 625,507, forward strand.
CAGGGTGGTGAGGTGGTCGAATACACCACTGTCCTGCACCTTTTCAATGTGAATTTCACTGATGAAGGGAAGTATCAGTGCATCGTCACCAATCACTTCGGCTCCAATTATTCCAACAAAGCCAAGCTGACTGTCAATGGTAAGCAATAACGGTAACAAAGGAGAAACACTAGATGATCTTTTGAGGTCCCTGGGATTCTGTGAAACCTGAAGCTTTATTTAAATAGCTTCAAGTCTATTTTTCACTAGAGCTGGCCCAAAATAGTCTTGCAAGGCTGTCTCACTGATATTTAGATGTGTTAAATATCATTTTATGAAGCAGGAAAGAAGGGATTTTTTTTTTTATATGGGTGAAGAAACTTGTGTTCACTTTCAAAAGGAGCAGATATATCCCATGTTTTCATTACAGCACAATTAGTTGTTCATCTGGTTAAATGGAGGTGGAAGTCTCTTAAACTAAAAGCTCCCTCTGCTGTCTCTTCAGAGCTAAGCACCTTTTCCCGTGTGTTAAGCTAGGAAGGATTCAAGGAAAATTGAATGGTGGGACCAGAAGCAGACTCTGAAAGATCAATTCTGAAGTCCTTTATTTGTAGCCATCATGATTCTTTTTATTTTGGCTTGAGGGAAAGGAAGTAAGACAACATTCACATCAGTCAGTAGACCACTAATCCCCATTGTATCTGGGAGCAGAGCTGATTTTGGTCATCCAGAACAGATAATGCAGACTTGGACTGATGAGATAGAAGTTCACCTTCCCTTTTACAAGGGAAGAAAAAACGTGACAAAGGGCTTGTGAAGGCTAAACCTTTTCTCTGTCTTTCCCCCATGAGAAATGTCCTTCAGATCACCTTAAATGAGCACTCTAGGTCCTGTATTTAAATCTGAGGAAAGGCTGTTAGAAATCATTGGAAATTCGTGCAGTTCTCCGGAGAATCTGCCCCTCTCAGGGAAAACTAGAGGCTGCTTCAGATTTGTTTTCAGCAGTTCTCTATGCTGTGGAGCTTTTGCTGCTTTTTCCCTGGTACTGAAACCACTGAACCTAATCTCTTTTGCTTCAGAGCTACCTTCTTTCCTGAAAACCCCCATGGATCTCACTATCCGCACCGGGGCCATGGCCCGGCTGGAGTGTGCTGCAGAGGGTCACCCTACTCCACAGATCTCCTGGCAGAAAGATGGTGGCACAGACTTCCCTGCTGCAAGAGAGAGAAGGATGCACGTCATGCCTGAGGATGATGTGTTCTTTATTGCAAACGTGAAAATAGAAGACATGGGAATCTATAGCTGTATGGCACAAAACATTGCAGGGGGTTTGTCAGCAAATGCCACGCTGACTGTGTTAGGTAAGTGGAGTGCTCATCTGTGCTTGCATGTGGAGCTCTTCCCCTCTGCCGTGGTGTGGTGTACTGTAGCTGCAAGCTGAAGTCCTAAAGAACGAAGTTGAAACATGAAGAGCAGCACTAGGCATGGGTTTTGAACAGTGAAGCTTTAGCAGCTAAGCTACAGTGCTGACTGGTGAAGTTAGTGTGATCTTTGCAGAAGAGAGCTGGGGGACATACCACAGTCCAGCAGTGTAGACTGGATAATTTGTGTTGCCTCCCAACAAATTCCATTGCAAGTAACATGAACTGTGTTGAGTGGTAATGGAAGGATGGTTCCTCTAGAGCGCAGAATTTATGAAGACACTGACTTACCATTATGGTCGTACACAGATTTAGAATTGAATACATAAAGCAGACTGTGGCTGACATGTAATTTGGGGGATATTTGCTGTACCCCATTGGCTGCAGTGATCCGTACAAGAGCTGAACTCATAGCACTTCCTGAATCCTGTCTTTGCCTGCCAAGTTTAGGTTCAGGTTGTAAGAGCAGGTTTCTGGATACCATGGAGTACACACAGTGAACTTCCCTTACAATTTATTGCCTTTTTTCCTCCACCATCACAGAAACTCCTTCCTTTGTGAGGCCCTTGGAAGACAGAACCGTGACCCGAGGTGAAACTGCTGTCTTGCAGTGCATAGCTGGTGGCAGCCCTGCCCCACGCCTCAACTGGACAAAGGACGACGGCCCTTTGACAGTCACAGAAAGGCATTTTTTTGCTGCGGCAAATCAACTCCTTATCATCGTGGATGCTGGCTTAGAAGATGCTGGGAAGTACACGTGCATTATGTCCAACACACTGGGCACTGAGCGTGGCCATATTTACCTCAATGTCCTGGCTTCCCCAAACTGTGATTCTTCCCAGAGCGGCATCGTCCATGAGGACGATGGCTGGACAACAGTGGGCATTGTGATTATCGTTGTGGTGTGCTGTGTCGTGGGAACCTCCCTGGTGTGGGTTATCGTGATCTACCACATGAGAAGGAGGAGTGAAGATTACAGCATCACTAACACAGGTAAAGTGCAGAAGCCTCTTAAAACCAGCCCTATTTTTAATACAAAACACTTAAGAGGGGTGAAATGTCTGGGATCATTACAGGTGGATAAGATTGAAGGAATTAGGGTTTTCTTCTAAAATCTTCAGGGATTTGCTCAAATTCCTTCCTTTTAGAGTTGTTTGGGGTTTTTTTTAGTATTAAGTGTTAATTTTGTTTCTTGTACACTAGATTTGTTCTACATGGAGGGAAAGCAGTAAAGTTTTGGAACTAAATATTTGAATAAGCTTAAAATTGTTTTCAGGACCTGGGATAATGTGTGTAAAGTTTCATTCTGACCCTCTTTGTTTTGAACTGATGATACAGATGTTTAACGGAGGCAGAGGAAAGATAACTCCTGAGTTGAACTTCTGGGTGACGGTTCTCTTTACGTGCTTAACAGTGGTGGTACTCCTTTGAAATCTTCACTTAGCTGTTAATGTCATCAGTGTTAATTCTGCCTTGCAGAGGAGATGAACCTACCGGCAGACATTCCCAGCTATCTGTCTTCCCAAGGAACTCTGTCAGAGCCTCAGGAAGGCTACAGTAACTCAGAGGCAGGAAGCCATCAGCAGCTTATGCCTCCAGCTGGTAGCTACGTGCATAAAGGCACAGATGGTAAGCAGAGCCCTTGTATGTATTACTTGTGTTCCAGCAGGATGCCAGTGCACGGTCTTGTCCTCACAGCTGGCTGCAGTATTGCACAACGCTCTGTAGTACTGCATTATTAACATGAAAGGTGACTTTTCCTAGAGGAGAGCTCGGGTTGATCTGAAACTTTCCATCCTGAGTTTGAGGTGTCTCATTTTCTTCTAGTGTTTGTTAAGATTCTGCTATCAAGGCACTTCTGCATTCCATGTGTGCTGTTTAATCTTTGGTCCAGCAACACCTGGGCTCACTTCTGCTACGAGTGCCTTTGCATGTAGGTGTCATGACTGCTGTCCTTCAGGTGCCAGAGTAATACAGTTCCCTGCAGAGATTCTTTGCCTCATGGTTTGTGATCTGTAGAGCAAGGTGGGGATGCCATTAGGGAATTCCTAGGTTAAATGTCAAGGTACATTTTTATGCTGTTTCTTTCTCTGGGCATCTCAAGAGTCCAGGCAATAGAGGTGGAAATAGTTTTGTTTGGAAGATGACTTGCTGTACCATTTGTCCTTGGCATAAAATTACTGCCTCTGCCTGACATAGTCTGCATAACTAAAGGGTCTGCAGTTTAGCTGAACGACCTCAGGGTATTTATGTCATTGAGTAAACAGTGATGCTATCTTCTACCACCCAAATGCTGAGGATCTGTTCAATCCTTATATAAGCTGGCTTTTAAAAGTGATCCTTCAGATCTAGACTCTACACTAGAGTCTTATCAGGAAGGAGCTGAGAATCATCTCGTCTTGGTGACCACTTTGTCTTCTGGGCATGCAGGATGCCAGTCTGGTATAAGAGCATAAGCTGATGTGGATAGGTATCCTGGTTTGATTCCAGGGCTGTTTCAGCCTGGTTCCTAAGCTGGTCAGACCTGCATTGGACAGGGGAGCAAACATGAGATTACTCACGCTCATGCCCATGGTTTTCCACTGGTCAGCCTTAGAAGGGCAGTGTTATGGAGACTTTGGGTGGTGGGGAACCTAGAGCATTTCTTCTGTGACTTCTTCAGTTAACAGTCAAGCTAAGTACTCTGTTACCACGTTAACTGTATAAAAACCCTTCAGGCATGATCATCCGAAGACATGAAAAGAGTCTGGGAATTGAGTATCCTTATCCTCTCTGAGAGTATTTTGGTTTCTCATTGCCTTTATCAGGTGGTGCAGCACCACTGGTGATCTGCTCAGACTGTTACGACAACGCAAACATCTACTCCAGGACACGAGAGTACTGTCCCTATGCCTACATCGCAGAAGAAGACCCCCTGGATCAAGCTCTCCCTAACCTCATGGTGCAGATGTCTAAGGAAACGTATACAGCACGCCCCCAGCATGAAACCGGTACTTTGGATAATCTCTTAGCAGACAGAGACATGTCTGTCTTCCTTACCAACCATGACAAAATGAGTGAAAAGAAAATCTCCTCCCAGCAGATCAGTGGTGAGTGTCCTCTTTTTCCTTTTGTTGCTTTGTATTCCCTGATAACTCTAGTCTTCTTTGTGCTACCCTTCCCTGTTGACACACAGCTAATTCTTTTAGTGACTGTAGTTTGTGAGTAACTCACGTCTTTATGTTCTCAGAACTGGCCCTCAGTTGGCATCCAGTACCCAACAGTTGAAGAGGGTGATGTGAAAAAGATGGTATTTCTTAATCTGCAGTTCGTCTCTAAAAGCTTGTGGAATGTGATCTTTTACACGTGCTTCAAGGGCATCTGTTAGCCAAGAGCTTTGCTAAGAAATTCCAGCAGGCCTTCTGTTTGAGCTGGCCTGCTTTTCAGAGAGCTCCAAAAGATGCTTTTATTTTTTGGTACACTGATTGATGCTGACTTTCTTCCAGGTAGCCTTTTCAAAGTTCACACTGAAACGACACTCTGTGCGCTGTTTTCTGCTTGCTGTAACAGCTTGCTGAAAAGGGAGAGCATCCAATAGAACACAGACTCATAGAATCACAGAATGGGTAGGGTTGGAAAAGAGAAAATAACCTCAGACTGATACTGGAGCTGCGTGACTCTGGGAATCTGTGTTCAAATTTGGCTGTGTTTAGCATGAACTAACTCCTCTTCATCTTCTGATTTCTTCCTTTCTCTTCCCCAGAACCCTTCCAGCTCCCTCTATGGGGAGTGAACAAAGACGTGGCTCTCCCTCACTCCCACTTCCTGCATCAGCAGCCAGGCCGGGAGACCCCACGGCCTCCCCACAGCGAGGGTGCTGCTGCCAGCAGCCGGGAGCAGGCGGCTCCATCCGGAGCCTGTCCCCGCGGCCGGGAGCGGAGCTTTGATTTTAAGAGGACACGCAGCATTCATGACTATAGTGAAACCACGTAAGACACTCGAATGGAGTCTTGAAAGCAAATCTGTACCGACTGACTTGTTGTATTTACTACCTCAGGACTAACCCCAAGGCCAAAGATGCTTGTGTACGTGTGTCTGCAGTCACGGGCTGGCTAAACAGACTGTCTAGGAGGAGGTGGCACGCGCCCTTTTCCCCTGGATTTCTGTGGATTGGAAGATGGGAATGTGTAACAGAACACATGGATGATGAGTGCTATCTACAATAGCATTAAAACGAGGATTTTCTGATGCTGGAAGCAGCCTTTGTGTTGGTGCATGCTTTGAAAAATCCCTCAAGGATGCATAGCTATTTCCCACTGCATTGTCTGCTTGAAAACCAATGTTCAGGGCCTCCTCATGGAATTCTCCAGTAACTGTAAGCATAAAATTCTTGGCCAGCTTTATGTTCCTTAGGCTGTTAGCAGGCCCCTGTCACCAGTCTGACTTCGGGTCTTGTTTGCTCCTCTGAATAATGGACTCTAGTTGTAAATAAATTTGCATTTATAAATATTTTGTATACACTAAGCATATAAATGTGTTGGCTGTAATGTAAATAGATTTTTTTATTATGCCAAAGTCTGTATCATACTGTTACTCTGGACACCTGTATATCAAGCCATACGGGGGTTGTTGGTGGGACTGGAAGCTTGTTTCTGAGGGGATAGAGCTGTCTTTGGTTTGGAAAGCAGTGAATTTACTATAGATAGATGGTGAAACGGTGATATTGATGAATTGCATTGTTCTGTACAGCTCTGCATGCATTGAGCCTGGCTGAGCTGACTGCAAGCTGCTCCATCTCGAGACAGAGCAGAATTCCAAGTTTGATCCGTTTAAGTGTTGAGAAAGTCCTTAAATCTCTGTATTGGGCACCTGTCTTGTCCAGTAGAGTGACAAGCCCAACAGACCCTGCATTAAGAAGCAGTGTTATTCTGGTACTCCTGGCTGTAGTATCCAGCTTCTGAGAAGTTCTTGTCAAAAGCAAACAAAAGGGGCAGTGCACTACGTGTCTCCTCCTGGTTCCCTGGTAAAATGGGAAGTCTGAGTGGTTTGTTTCAGGAGTTTATCTAAGCTTTTATCTGAAAACCAGCCTGTGTATTGTGTGTGTTGCAGATGTCTCCATGTCTTTTTCCTAGCTGGCAGTTAAGGGAACTTTTTAAAGGAATGTTGTGATGGAAAGCATCAGATGAATGGGGCAAGCAGTTGCTAAGTATTTAGTGAACTATGCTATGGATTTTCTGTTTCCTCTGCATAAAGACTTCCTGGAAAAAAAATGCCCCTTTGTGTAGGAGGTGTTACTCATCAGGAATGGGTTTTCAGCAGGTACCTTGTGCTCAGTGCTAATGCTGCTACATTAGGTCCTTGTGCTCAGTGCTAATGCTTCAACATTAGGTCCTTGTGCTCAGTGCTAATGCTGCTACATTAGGTCGTGTACTCACTCCTGAAGAGCAAGGAGCTTTCTCCCTGGTCATTGTTGCATTTTTCCAAGCTGTAGGATAGGAACTGAAATGGAAACAGCCATGTGGTGTATTTTATATACTTACAAAGACTGAAACCCCTCTTCTGGCCAGGTGTGTAAGGCGTCCCACCAGTCCACTCCTCAGTGGAAGGGGGCATGACTGGAGTATCCGATGCAGTCATGCAGAATCACAGCTGAAACTTGTGAGACTGTGGATTATTTGAGTAAATGAGTGAGGGAAAGCTGGGAATAATGATTGTTTCCCCACTGCTCTTTGGCCATGAATAAGAGTCAGATCTATACAAATGAGCAAGTATTATCAAGGGCTCTTAACATGCTCTTAAAGCAACCATGGTTGCTTTGATAGCCAGCAGCTTTAGTAGGAAGAGGATCCAATTGTCCTTGACCTCTGGATAAAGAAGAGAGAGCACAGGTGTGTTAAACTCTTTTTGGGCTCTGACACCTGGAATGTTGTAATACCATACATGCCAAAAAGAAGAATCTTCAGTTCATTCCTTTCTGGTTTCTATTTCCTCTGGCCTTTTCCTTTCCAAACAGCATCTGAGACATGGTGCTTATTTCAGTCCAAAGTTATCTCTTGCAGGAACCCAGTACTGTCAGTTTAAATCCAGATGAGAAAGGTCATGCCATGAAACTACAGCAGCAGAAAAGCCTCATCCGTTGGGCTGTTCACTGCCTTCTCCAGCTATCATCCCAGGCTGTAGTGGCTTAAGTGCTGCTCAGCGTGTGCAGAGCCAGGATTCCCACCAGCACCCTCCTGCTGCTCTGTCTCCCGTCACCCTTTGGCAAATGGTAAAGTTTCTTACTTTTCCTTTCATCCCCCTCTCCTGTGGAGCTGAAGCTGACACAGATGTGTCACAGTGCAGCTGCTGATGTGGACCTCAGGTGTACGCTGGGCACAGCTCCCTACTGCGATTGAATTCCCTTTGGGTAGGTAAGATGTGCTTGGCCAGGACCAAGGCTTTAAAATCCATGCTGCCTGCACCAGGAGCCAAAGCTGCACTCATTTCTGTGAGGTACTGGCCTATAAAACTTGCTGTTATGTATTAGGACATTTGCATCCTCCCATGAGCAATGATATCTCTTTCAAGTCCATAAGCTGGTTGTAAATAGCTGAAGCTTGTAAGTAGGTGAACACTTTGCTGTGCTTAGCATTGTTGGAGAAACTTTCTGAGCAGACTTGCAGAGGAAATCAGGTCTCTTTTCTGCAGGAGGTACAGACAGGACCTCCACTGTTCCCACTAAACACAACCAGTTTCTTCAATCAAAGCCAAAGCACCAGGAGCTGGGGGTTCATGAGAGAGCGTGGGCAAAGCTGCCCTTGTGCTCTGTTGCTATTGCCTAATGTCTATTTATGTCTTTTTTTTTCCACATAAGAATGTATATTTTGTATAGCATGTGTAATATACGTTTGTCTATTGTAATATACCTTCAGTCAATAAAAAGCTATGTACATTGAGCATCTGGTGTTAGCTGCAAGTTAAGTCGTTCATTTTTGTTCTATGATATTTAATTTTCACAGGGGGATAAAGTACAGTCCAAGTTGGTTTCTGGATGTGGCTCTGGGTGCCCCTGCTTGAGCAGAGGGTGGGACAAGGTGACCTCAGAGGTCCCTTCCAGCCTGAAGCCTTCTCTGACTCTGTGATTCTTTCCTGTTTTCCCATAGAAACACCCTGTGCCCTTTCCTGAAGATGCTGTTACTTCTCCCACGGTGCTGCTGCCTCCGGGGCCAGGAGATTCCTGATTCTGCGTTCCCATCTCAGTCCTGATGGTCGGATCCTTGGAAGTACCAACATTTTCTTCCCAGGAACAAGCTATCAGCACAAGTGAGTTGGTGAGAGCATGTCCCACGTACCCACTGCAAGCAGGGAGAGGTTTGTGACTTCTGCCTGTCCAGCTCCCAGCCCTCCTGAAACCAGTGTAAGTTTTCTGTTCCTTTGCATGGTTATTTCTATCCCTGTGCTGGTTCATGCTCTGATACTTTCCCATCTTTGCTCCTCTGCCTGGCAGCCTCACCTTGGGTCAGTGCTCGGTTCCCTGCAGCAGTGTGTGGTGACTTTGGCAGCGCTGCCCAATTCCTTGTGGCCTGTGGCTGCTCCCACACCCAGGGGAGTGTGTCATACCCTGGGGACATACACTGGAACACCCAGAAAGCAAAGCCAGGCAAATTATGGCTGAGAGATTTGGGGTTGTTCAGCCTGCGGAAGAGAAGGCTCCAGGGAGACCTTATTGTGGCCTTTCAGTACTTAAAAGGGCCTATAAGAAAGATGGGGAGAGACGTTTGAGCAGGGCCTGTTGCCACAGGACAAGCAGTGATGGGTTTAAACTTAAAGAGGGAGATTCAGGTTGAATGTGAGGAAGAAATTCTTTACAATGAGGGTGGGAAAACCCTGGCACAGCTTGCCCAGAGGTGGTGGATGCCCCATCCCTGGAGACATTCCAGGCCAGGCTGGATGTGGTTCTGGACAACCTGGTCTAGTGGAAGATGTCCCTGCTCGTTGCAGGGGGGTTGGACCGGATGAGCTCTGAAAGTCCTTCCCAACCCAGACCATTCCACGATTCTAAATGTCATTATGTCTGTTGGCTCCCTTCATAGGAGTTCAAGGGCTCTCCATCCGTTCTTCAGCTCACATTCCTGATCTGTGCTAATAGCTAACCTGGGCTGTACCTGGCTGCCACCTCCAGCCAGCTCTGGAGGCTTCCCTTGGATTTGCAAACTGATTTAGGGCTTCCCAGGGGACCACAGCTGCAGCACCCTCGGTGTCCACAGCACTCCCCAGCCCTCAGCCTTCTGTGTGCTCTTACATCTTTTCAAGGCACTGCAATTGCAAGGGATGGCCTTGGTGATACCAGCCTGCCCCAGGAGCCCTGATTTACCCGGGAGTGTTGTGAACCCCACCCAGCCTGTGATCACTTCAACAAGATGCTCAGGAAAAACCAGCTATTGCCTTCCCCGGTAAGTTCAGCTCCCTGGTTCCTTAGGTACATCTCAAGCCTGGCTGGGTGTCAGCGAGCAAACACCTATTGAAGATAAGATCATGAATAGTTAATGTTCTCAGTTACCCAAGCATCTTTAAAAATTAACACAAGCCTGGCACTGATGAGATTAAAAAAACTGAGTCATCAAAGAGAGGAAAAAACCAGAAAACAATTGCATCTACCCTGGGGCTTCGCTAATGACTGACTTCTTATGGAAGATCCTATCCCTTCCTTGCTTTAATCCTTCAGGAGTTGAACATACTGGATACCTCATTAAACCACCTTCCCTCCTGCCTGCCAGATTCTCCTCTGCTCCTCCTCTCCCTCAGGAGATTGCCTCCTTCACATGAGTCTCCAGGCTCAGCAGTGGTGCCGCCTGTCACCCTGATGGCTTTGGTGACCCAGTGACAACCAGGGGAAGGGGGCAGAGAGCTGGGGCTGGGCCCACCTCTCCAAGCTGCCACAGCCCTGGTGAGGGGCTCCCACTGGGAACAGCCTCCTCTGTCCCTGGGGTCCCTCCAGGCTCCCAATTGGAAAGGTCACCTCTCTTTGTGGGGTGATGGCTTCCCCCTCTACCAAATCAAGATGTTTCAGGTCCTTCAGGGTATGTGCTCAACAAGGGAATAAGCAAATAGTGGAGATGGGGAGAGAAGGCAGCCGTTGGGACTGTGAGAGCTCCAGCTTTGGGCGGGCAGGCCTGTGCCAGGACCCCACCCCAGGCTCTGGGCTGCTGCTCACTACACATAGGAAGCTGGAAGAGACATGGGATCCTTTTTCAGAATGAATGGAGGCATTTATAGGCGGACAAGAGGATAGGGAACCAATAAACTCTAAATCCTACTTTTTGTAGCCTTTGCCCTGAAGTAGCTAACTGGGAAAACCAGCAGCAGGAAGCTGGGTACCTCACCTTGGGAAGCCAGATGTTACGGGAGTGCTGGGTGGCGATGGCACAGAGCACACACGGACGTCTGCTGGTGTGGGCAGCGTTGAGCACATGGATGCACCGTGATGGCTTGTCTGGATCCCCAGGTGAGCGAATGGTTGTTGGTTCCCATTGTGTCTTGCCTGCGTGCTGGAGTGGAGGTTCCCAGTGCTTTTAGGAGGGTGGGTGATTGTACGTGGGCATGGATCCTGAGGGAGGAGGAGAGCATCTCCCCAGAGACCCAGCACACGCTGGGCAGAGCCAGGCCCTGGGCTCCCTGCTTTTCCTGCCTGTGTCTGACCCAGCTGCTTCTGGGTCTGCTCATTCCTGCCACATGGAGCCAGTCAGGATTGGAAACACAGAACCAGAGAAGGGACAACCACTTAATCAAGGGACTTCTCTCCCTCTGCCTGTGGGGCAGTCCTGGGCTGGGGTTTAGATTTGCAGGGAATGGAACGCTTTAAAGGCTCCTGTTTATCTCATTTTCTCCCAGTGAGATACTATTGATTTGCTCTGTGCAGGGACATAGGCTGATTAAACTGTGAGCGTTTATTGACAGGCCCTGAGGGCCACTGCTGCAGGGTCACTGCTGCTCTGCTTCCACTTCCCTCTGATAATGGCTCATATCAGGGGTTTTATTGCACGCTGCTTGCTGGCTCCTCCTGCAGAGGGAAGCACATGGACCGACCGCAGTGTGGCCACAGCAGAGCAGGGGGGGGAGAATCTTCCCACCCCTTTGGGGCTGAGCTGAGTCCTGGCGGGGGATCCTGGTGCTGCACGGAGCCAGGTCACAACCAGCATCACTTTTGTGGCCAAGGGGGACCCAGCTCCATGCCCGCACTGGGGGGTCCGTGTGCAGTGGGCAGCAGTGGCAAGAGGCAGAGCAGGGCTTAGGGAAGGGTTAAAGCTCCCTCTCCAGAGCGCTGATGCAGGGATCAGGGCTCTGGATTCCAACTCATCTCTCTTGGCAAAAGCAGATTTTCTCTAAATGAGATCCTCCTGCACATAACTTGTGTGTAACGCAGGGGATAACTGCTCTGCTCATCACTTTGAAGGTTCGATTTCACATTAGGCTTAATGTCTCTTCTGAAGACTTATATATGTAATTCACCCCAGCATTTAGAGAAATCTCCCTCATCCTTGCTCAGATTTACTGTTGATACCCTTTTGCCTGATGCTGGATGTTGCAGGCGCATCTATCGAGCGGTGGGCTGTGATTTGTGACATGCCAAAAGGGGGGTTGCAGGATACAGGAATAAATGTGCCCTACTCGATTAATAGCAAATAGCCTGCTGAGAGCATCCCTGGCAGCGTGCTTGGCTTAGGAAAGGACTGGCTGAGCAGAGCGAGGAGCTGTTCTGCAGAGCAGGGTACAAATGCCCAGGAAAGGGCCCACCTTTCTCTGCCCACACTTCATGAGGCTCATCCCTGCTAGTTCAGCCGTGTGTCACCGCAGGTGACCTGCACATAACACAGCACCCAATTTGCATTTAAATTAAACCCCATATTTTTAAAGGAAAGGCTTCATTAAGCCCTGTTTGTCTTCCTGGGCGTACGCATTAGCAAGCCCTTCACTGAGTTTTAGTGACTGGCTTTTGGAGCAGCAGCAGCTCCAGGGGGCTGGTAGCATCATACAGGCCCTCCCTGCCCTTGCATGCTCCGACACAGCCAGATCCAGAGAAGTTTTTGGTGGAGGCTCTGCTGCCCCACGATGTAGCTGCACTGCAGTGGTGTGAGCAGGGATGCATCTGCCCTGGATGCAGCCTGGGGGGAGAGTGGGCTCTGGAAACAGACCACCAGGAATCACTGCTGCATCCTGCTTGGCTCTTGCAGCCATGCTGAGCCAAGGGACCCCAGCACTGCCTGAGACGTGTCCCTTCTTCTCGGCAGTGCCATCTCCGTGGGGTTGGTGGTCCCTGCTCTCCTGTGGGTGCCCCAGGACTGCCACACTGTGCCTGAATCCTTGCTGTGACCTCCTGGCCCACAGACCTCCGGTCATGGAGGTGGCACAGAGCCCAGCTCCTCTGGATACCTTTCATCTCTCTCTTTCAACCCCACCAGATGTCATCTGGCTCGTGTTCACAGAGATTGATGCAGAAGCATCTGGCCCATCTCCATCTCCCTCTGCAGCCATCAGGGTGACAGGTCCCATCCCTGCAGCAGCTCCTTCGTGTGTGGTGCAGGCTGATGCACGCCCTGACTGATGTGGAGAGTTACTTGCCCCCCCTGCCCCTAGCGCACAGTGGTGCTTCTCCCTCCCCTGGGTTCCTTGGCCATGGAGTTGATGTGGTGCTGAGCTGGCTGCAGTGACACTGGGGTCTCCACCAGGTTGATGCTGCAGAGGATCCCCTTGTTCTCCCTGGCCCAAAGCTGAGCTCCTGTGGTGGCCGGGTCCCTCCATGGGCAGTGGTACCTGCTGCCCGCTTCAGTCCTGCCCTCCCTTTCAGCTGCCCTTCACTCCTCTGCTGGGACCTGACAGCTTTGATTTCTCTCCCCTGCTTAGGGAACATGAGGTTTTTGACAGCTGCCTTTGCCATTATTCTTCCTTTAATGCTGTTGTTGTTTTGTGTTCCTGTCAAATCACATCTTATTAAAGTTCTTCCCGTCCTGTCAGCAGCAGATGAGGGCTGCGTCAGCTCCTGGCTCTGTCTGGGGAAATTGCCTTTTATTATTGATAAGGCAGCGCTGCCTTTGGAGGATGCGACTCTGCCACGTGCTGGAGCAGGAGAGCAGCACCCTCAGCCCTGCCGGTGCTCCTGGGGAGGTCACCCTGCCCCTGGGGAGAAGAGCCAAGGTCGAGGTGGGTGCTGAGCCTGGGATGCTCTTGGTGGGTACCATGTAGCTCCCTGCTGCAGTGAAGGGGCTGATCCTGCCTGGAGCGTCCCAGCTGCTCCTCCTGCACCTCAAAGGGAAATGGGGCATCCACTTCCCACCTTCCCATCACAGAGCAGTAGTGGGGCATCCACAGGAGTGTATCCACCTTGGCTCAGATAGAACCAAGGCAGAAACTGAGCTCCTGAGAGGACCAGGCGTTAGGCAGTGAAAATGTCCTGTCCTGGTTTGGGGCTGCTATGAGCACCAAGGGCGTTGTTCATGTCACTGGCCACGCTCCTGCCCCATGCAATCCCCTTAGGTGCCAACCCAGTGTCTGGGGGAAAGAAAACTGGGTCATGGCAAAACCTCTCTCTCTGCCCATGAAATATTTATGTGTGTTTAGAGCACGTTCCAGCTCCCTGCTGCAGAGGAGAGGCAGCGATTCCAGGAGCAGCTTGTGTGTGTGTTTGTGTGTGCGTGCACGTGTCAGGGGCTGCAGGTGCAGGTGTGATGGAGGTGACAAGAGCTCACTGGGGATGTTGGGAGCCAGACACGGGTGTCCCTGGCCCATGGCTGTGTTCAGAGGGTCTCGGCCATGGTGAGGTTTGGCCCTGCCCCAAAGGAGTGCTGGTTGATGCTGGTTAACAGCCCAATGGGATAAGTGGGCCTGGGAATGGAGGTAGAAGAGCAGGGTATGGGGGGGCTGCTCGGGAAGGGGTGAGGACCCTGGTCCTCTGAGAGCTGATATCCCATTCCCAGGGCAGATCTTGATCTGCTGATGAGCTCCGGTTACTCTCTGCTCTATGAACAGTCGCCCCTTTGCAAAGCAATTGATGCTTCCCATGGCTTGCTAAAAATTCCTTGGCATCATCGTGGATCCTCTGGCTTTGTTCAGCTGGAGGGAGCTGTTTCTGACCACAAAGTGCCCCACAAAGGACCGGGCACTGCTTTGGCCATCACTGGCCTGGCTGGATGGAGGAGCAGGGCAGACCCAGCTCCTGGTGTGGGGAGCTTGGCCAGCCACAGGGATCCAGGCAGGGAGTACCAACGGGATACAGGCTTTGCAGGAAGTGCCTGTATCTTCCTGTGCATGTTTCATACCCTCCCTTGTCAGTAATGACATGGCCAATGCTCATCCCTTCCCTCTGCCTCTCTCCAGTGCAGCCACGCAGCGATCTGTAGCCAGTGAGATGGAGCAGGATGGGCCGACATCCCTTGGGAACATCATCCAAAAAGGCTTTGGTTGTGTGATCCAGGCTCTTTGTATGCACCGAACTCGCTGCAATGCCTTGAAGGCATTGGTGTGGGCCTCCTCCTGCTTGGTTTGTCTGCTGCAATCCTAAATCCCTTGTGGGCCGCATCCCAATGGCAGTGGGAGCAGAGCTCCGCGAGCTGGGATAGGGCTGAGGCTGCGGGATCAGGGCCCTTTGGTGACGGATTGGGCAGGAATCTGCAGATGCAGCACGAGCCAAGCTGAGCCACGGGGGTGTCGGGAGCCACCAGAGCAAGCGGCACTTTTGTGCTGCTAAATCTTGTTTCTGAATCAGCTGCACGTCAGCCTGGGAAATATAATGCATCGTCTACATGGCAAGAGCATTCCAACCCCAGCTGGAGCAAACAGCCTGTGCTGCAGGCACAGCAAGTCCTGTGCAGCAGGGAGAGCCAGGGGCAGCGGTAGCTGGAAGCAGATTGCTCCGGGACTGCTGTTCAGGTTGCCTTTTAAAAGCTTTAGTTCCCTCAGCGTATTCCATGAGCTTTTCCCAAATCCAGGAGTAGCTTCAATGGGAACGTGAAGGTTTGTACCTGCAAACTCGGTGTGCAGCGGGGAAAGCGGGAGGCTCTGGAGGTCTCAGCTCTTGGGTCTCACTTTTCGGGAGTGTTTGCATCCATGTCAGAGCCATCCCGGTAGGTGCCTGCCTCCAGACCCCAGCAGGCAGCTTCCCGAGCCTCTTGCCATTGAGAGCTGGGTAAAACAGGCTGTAAATTACTGTTAAGAGTCCCAGGAGATACACGGGACTGAGAGGAACAGACGGGGTTGAAGCTGCTCGAGCTCTCAGATGCGGGTGGGTTTGCAGGACAAACCCCTCTGCAACCCCCAGCTTTTTCTGGGGGAAACCCAGTCCTGAATGGGATGTGCTGGGAAGGCCTGTCCTGGGTGCAGCCACCAGCCTTGATCTGAAGGGAAGAGCATCACCTCACCTTGACTGCTCAGCCTTGGTCTGAAGGGCAAGAGCTTCATCTCACCTTGGCTGCTCAGCCCTGATCTGAAGGAAGAGCATCACCTCACCTTGACTGCTCAGCCTTGATCTGAAGGAAGAGCATCACCTCACCTTGACTGCTCAGCCTTGATCTGAAGGAAGAGCATCACCTCACCTTGCCTGCTCAGCCTTGATCTGAAGGGCAAGAGCTTCATCTCACCTTGGCTGCTCAGCCCTGATCTGAAGGAAGAGCATCACCTCACCTTGACTGCTCAGCCTTGATCTGAAGGAAGAGCATCACCTCACCTTGACTGCTCAGCCTTGATCTGAAGGAAGAGCATCACCTCACCTTGACTGCTCAGCCTTGATCTGAAGGAAGAGCATCACCTCACCTTGACTGCTCAGCCTTGATCTGAAGGGAAGAGCATCACCTCACCTTGACTGCTCAGCCTTGATCTGAAGGAAGAGCATCACCTCACCTTGACTGCTCAGCCTTGATCTGAAGGGAAGAGCATCACCTTGCCTTGGCTGCTCAGCCTTGAAAGTCCCATAAAGCACTTGCACAGAGGCTGTCACCGGAGGTGTCCGTGGCACATTTCTGCCACACGTGTTGGTCACACACAGCCCTGAGGCTGTCCTCTTTGCTTTCTAGCACCCAGCAGATGCTTCAGGTTGCTTTGGGCAGAGCTGACCTCTGCAAGTGAAGGATTTGAAGGCAGAAGTGGCTCGGACTCAAGCGGCTGCTGTGCTGCCCTGGGGACAGATTCCTTCATGGCTGCAGGAGAGCAGACCCGTTTGTTGTGTGAGTCCTGTCACCATCCCATGTGCTGGGGGACCCTTCACGCAGCAGGAGCACCCCATGGGGTAGGCCTGGGGGGGCATGGGCTGGGGGTGGTGGGTTGGTGGCAAATCTGGAGGAGCCCTCTCTTTCCAGGGAAGCTGGTAGCAAGGTTTCAGCCCATCCACAGGGCTGCTGCCCAGCTCCAGGCTTGTGCAGTGGGGAGTTTGTCAGTGATGCATTACGTGCTGTTAGCAGAAGCAGTTACTGACCAGCAGAGTGCTGTGATATGGTACGGAGGAACCTGCGGGATAGATGGGAAAGGAGCAGATTCCTGGGATACTGCTAAATGAATAGGGAATAGGTAAAAGTAATAAAACTCTGGGTGTTTCTAGGAGTTAAACCAAATGGGACAGTCCAAGTGCTTGTGAACTGTTGTTAAAAGGCAGGTTGTTCACTTTGGGGTTGAGATGCTGCAGCTGCACAGCATCCTCCTGCCCGCATTGTCCAATAGCAGGTGGCCGTGGCCATGCCCATGGCTAAAGGGTGATGGGTTGGGATGGAGACCCCCCCGTGGTGCCCGGGCTCCTGCCCAGCCAGCATAGGGCTTGTGACCTGTTTGGAGATGGGCAGGAGGAGAAGCAGTGCTGAACCTCGTGGTGCCCGTCCAGCCACCACCTCTGCTTTCCTTTAAACTCTGAAGCTGATTTCCCACAAAGGTAATTTTCTGCTTCTCTGGCTTAACTCTGTTCATCTTTTGGAGAGTAATTAGCATCAATTCAGTGTTCTTTTATGCCCAACTAATTGCACCTTGTTTCAGGAGTGGAGGTTAATGCCTCTCCATTGAGATTAGCACAGCAATTTATGATCAGGGATGAGGCCAGGCAGAAATGTGTACCAGGACTCCTGCTGCCTGGCTGGCTCGAGCCTTGCTGCTTGCAGCGGTGGAAAGATTTCCTGGTTTATGTCTGAGCTGCTCCTGGATGCTCCAGCTGCGTAGCAGTGATCCCACAGTGCTAAGGCCGCATGCAGCAGCCTCTGCACCTCGGGCAGCAGCTGGAGGAGCCTCACAGTTGCGCTGGTGTCTGCGACTGGCAGCAGGAGAAGGGTCTCACAGGACCAGAGAATGGTTTGGGTTGGAAGGGGCCTTAAAGCTCCTTCAGCTCCATCCCCTGCCATGGGCAGGGACCCCTTCCACTAGAGCAGCTTGCTCCGAGCTCCTGTGTCCAACCTGGCCTTGAACACTGCCAGGGATGGGGCAGCCACAGCTTCTCTGGGCACCCTGTGCCAGCGCCTCAGCACCCTCACAGGGAAGAGCTTCTGCCTAAGAGCTCATCTGAGTCTCCTCTCTGGCAGCTTAAAGCCATTCCCCTTGGCCTGTCCCTGCAGGCCCTTGTCCCAAGCCCCTCTCCAGGCTTCCTGTGCAGCCTTTTTAAGCACTGGGAGCATTTCAGGGTCAACAGAGCCAGGAGCCATAGGGGGGGTGGTGACGGGGCTGTCACCTGCTGCACAGGATGAGGGGCTCAGCCAGGGCCTGCTGGAGTGCCTCTGGAGGAGCAGACCGGGCTGGATGTTGCTGTGGGGTGGTGGGGTCAGCACCATGCGGTCCCCCTCTGGGGCAGGTCACTGCAGTGATGTGTGCTGGTCAGCTCTGGCAGCATTTACCCAGCGTGTGGCTGATTGTGCTTTCCTTTCACACTGTTTGGCTGGACAGACTGTACCCAGGCACTCAGCTGTTGCCCCACTGCAGTCTTGCTGTTACTCCCAAAGGGCCGCCCTCCTTTCCCTGCAGTGCAAAGGCATTTTCTGCAGGTTGAGTGCTGAAATCGCAGCCCAGCCAAAGCCAGCACCAAAGGCTCAGAGGACAGGAACTTCTGGAAGGCTGCCCGTCATCAGCAGGGCTTTCGCCTGCAAATGGTGCCTGGCAAATGCCAACCCAACTGTGTGTCTGGAGGCCTCTTTCAAGGTGCTGCTAATCAGGCATCAGTGACTTTGATAGCATCAAGACCTAGAAAGTAAATACTTCCACTGTAAATCCTGTCTGCTGTAAGTAGGTTATGTTTCCAAAGCACTTTAGTTCTTAGGAATTTAATATTGCGATGTCAATTGTAAGACAAGGAACAGGATGGGAAGAAGGTTGTTAGTGGAACCTGAGATTAAAGGCAGGATTTGAAGGGCTGTGTTGCATGCAGGGGGGTGCTTTTGTTCACTGCAGATGTGACTTTGGAGGGTTCCCAGGCAGCGTTTCTGGTTGAAGCTGGCTCTGCTGCTCCGCAGGGTTTGCTGTGTCCTGCTGCAGCGTGAACACAAGGTGACCCACAGAGCTGGGAGGAAGAAGTGAATGTGTTTCCTCATGAAAGCAGCCATGCAGCAATGCTCTTGCATGAAGCTTGTCCAGTGCCACCTCCCAGCCGGGACCCCTGTGATGCCAGGGAGAGGCAAGGAGTTGCCAGTGCCTGCTGACCCTGGGTCTGCAGCACGTTCCCGTGCACAGGAGGTCCAGGTGCTGTCGGGATGCAGCTCCCTGTGGTCTCACAGCCACGTCCCTTGGGTGCTGCGGTTGGGTCGGTGGGGGATGGAGGGCAGATGGGAGATGGGAGCAGGATGCTTTCGGGGCTGCCAGCTCCCTGCTCCCCCTGTGGCACAAGGTTTGAGACACAGCAAGAGTCCCAGACGGCCGCTGGCCTGAAGTCTGGACACAGCTCTTTGGGCAAAGTGCTTCTATGGGATGGGACAAGGGCAGCAGGAGCAGGCAGAGCCCAAAGCTCCCTTCTGCTGACCCAGCCTGGTGGAAGTCCAGGAGCACCCCACACAAAGCTGGGTCCCTGCAGAGACCTGGGGCTTGTCAGGTGTTCACACTAGAGGCAATTCCCATGGATGGCTCTGGTGGAGGAGGTGGCTCTCCGTGCACACCACTGTGCCCAGGAAGCTCATGCACGGAGTGCTGTGTCCATGCAAGGGAGAAGCTCCAGCCCAGTGCTGAACTCCCCCCCAGGAGCAGGTTGCTTTAATCTCACCAAGCAGTTTACATTGTAGGTTGTGGAAAGTACTTTGCACCCACACAGGGAGAGACCTGGGCTGCTCCCAGGGAAGCCTCTGCCCCACCTCCATCAGCCGAGGGATGGAAGTGATCCTGCCCCTCTAACTCTGCTCTCGTGAGACCTCACTTGGAGCATTGTGTACAGTTCTGGTGTCCTCAACATAAAAAGGACATGGAGCTGTAGGAACAAGTCCAGAGGAGGCCACGAGGATGATCAGGACTGGAGCACCTCCTGTATGAAGATAGGCTGAGAAGGTTGGGACTGTTCAGCCTAGAGAAGAGAAGCTGCATGGAGACCTCATAGGGGGGCTATAGGGATGCTGAGGAGGGACTCTTCATTGGAGACTGTAGTGATAGGACAAGGGTAACGGTGTGGTGGTCCCAGCCAAAGGTGCACCAGGAACAGCCTGATCCTGCAGCCCTGTAGTCCCACAGTGCCCTTTGGCCCAGCATCACTGAGCTACCAAGAAAATGTGCTTGATTTAATGGCAAGACTTTGATATTTCCAGTCCTGACCTTTCAGTATAAAGCAGCTCCCAGGCAGGTGAGCTGCGAGCCTGGGCCTAACGTACATTGATGGAGGATCAGCTTTTCTGTCTTAATTTGCTTATGAACTAGAGAATTAGTGGAAAGAATCTGTTATCCTGCCAATGCACTAATGACTCCTGCAAGAGAAGGGCTCCCCAGGGAAGCAGTGGTATTTGCTAACCTTTCCTTGGCTCACTTTACATAATAGCACATTCCTCCGAATGTCCTCAGCGTGACTGGCTATTCCCTTTCCTCTTCAAGAAGACTGCACAGTAAGGAAAGGTGCTGAATTCCTCATGTCATTCATCTTCCCTCTCCCTTCGGAGGCTATTCTTAGAGATGCCGGTGGTTTAGGAATTCAAAGGGACACACTTTTTCTCTTCAAGGTCTTCAAAGATTTCCTGTAGCCATATGTCCAGAGAGGAAAGAAAACCAAGCTGAAACCTGCCTGGCAGCCTGCTCTCCCAATGCACTGCCTTGCTTCAAAATGCACTGCAAGGCTGAGCGCAGGGACCCTGTTCAGGAGGCATTTCTGCAGGCAAGTGGAACAAAGGAGCCCCACGACGTGCTGAGGACCAGGCAAGGACACTCGCCATCCAGATGAACAAGATGCCAGAGTAGAATGTCACAGATACACAGGAAGTCAGTGCTGGGGTCTCATTAATAAAAACTGATTTCTGGCTTTACCTGTGAAAGGACCATGAAGGTTTCCAGTGATATTCCAGAAATCCTGGGTTTAGGGTAATGAACAATGTTTTGCAAGCTTCCAAGAGTTCTCAGGTGAAGGTTTAATCACAGCAAGCACGTCTCAGCCAAGTAAAAGAGTTGTGGCTGCCCCATCCCTGGCAGTGTTCAAGGCCAGGTTGGACCCAGGGGCTTGGAGCAAGCTGCTCTAGTGGAAGGGGTCCCTGCCCCTGGCAGGGGTTGAAGCTGGGTGAGCTTTAAGGTCCCTTCCAACACAAACCATTCCATGAGTCTCTCAATGTACAGCCAATACCATCCCGGACCACAGCACCAGCCCTGCTCCTGCTGCCAGCAGCGCAGCTAAAGAGCTCAAGGAAAAGTGCTGGGGAAGCTGTTTCCTAGGATGTGATGTTACAAACTGACGTGTAGGAACCTCTAAGAAGGTTTGTGATACTCATCTGGAGGACAAAACTCTGTGGGTCCCTGGCTGTGAGTGTTGCTGCGTTCGTTGCCATGCAGTGGGGTTTCGGGCTTGGTTTGGGGTTTTCTTTCTGAATAATAGACTTAACCTTTTGCCTGTTTGATTTCATGCACTTCTCAAATATCTCACCAGGAAAAATACTGTCCCCGTTCAGCTGAGTGTAAATAGATAGTGCTGAGATTTGCTGAGTTTTAGATATTAAGCACCTTTGGTAATTCAAGAATAAACCTAAGCTTGGCCAGGACAGCAGGTTACCCAGCAAATGCTGGAAAAGATAGGAGTCTCATAATGTGCAGCCAGGAGACCAGGACTGCAGTCTGAAATTGCACCATCTCTGTTGTTTGGGTACTTCATGTGCCCAGGCTGTGCAGGTTGATGCACAACTGGAGAGCAAAAACTGTCATCCCTGCCTAAACGTGAGCATAAGTAAAACCTGGTTCTGCTCTAGTTTTGGTTTATGCTTTGCATAATCACAGGTTATGGCAGGGAGAGATGGGGTCTTTGTCTTGCACTGCTCCTGCAGAGCCTTTACCCCAGCACCTCTGCAGTTACTCATATGGCTACAGGTGAGTGCCAGAGTGAATCCTGTGTCCCTGCATGGTTTCCCATGCAGCATCCCTCAGTAGTCTGCCACTCAGTGTGTCTTGGTGCTGCTGAGGATGGTGATGCAGTGAGGAAAGCCTGCAGACATCAGCCCTCAGCTTGGGCTTCTATTGCTGCAGCATTTTAGCCGCTAATCAGCCAGGTATTATTCCCCAGTGAGTTCAGTCCGCTCTCTAAGAGGGCTTTGTGGCATCCAGCAATAGGACCGAGTGGGTAATTACTTCTTGTGCTCTCAGAGATGAGAAAGAGCCTATCAGAGCATAGAGTCCCACTTAGAAAGGATGAAGCCATTCACAGGCTGAAGTTAAATGAGCATGAAGAAAGATAAGGAGCTAAAATGAGAATAAAATAAGGTAGGAGAGGCAGAGCAGACAAGTAATCAACAGAAATTCATTAGTTTGTCAGGCCCAGGTAATGGAGTAGAGTCAGGAGCTCAAAAGGTTGAACGCAATTGCTAGGACTGAACCAGAGCAAATGGAAATTAATTCTCCTTCTCTGCATGTCTTTGCAGAAGAGGGAGCTGGTGCCCATCCACTGAAACAGAGACCTGCTTCGGTCCCCTGCTTGGAAATGGCCCTGCCCAGTGTCCTGATGGACTCAACTCCAGGAATGCTCTGCCTCAGCAGTGTTGGACACACTGAAGAAGCAGGCACCAGCACCCTCCAAGCTGGTCCATAGCAAACCCTCCTCCAGGGTTGCTGCACTCACATCAGTGCTTCAGCCAGGTAGGACAAACTGATGAGAAATAAATGGGCTCAATATGCTGCAGCACTGAGCTGGTCATCACCAGGGCAGGCAGGAGCTGGCTCTGCCACAGTCTGAGGGGTTTGTTTGGATGAGCATGGGGCTGGCAGTGGGGCACGGGCAGGCAAGCAGGGAGAGCATGGACTGAAACGATATCAGTGTGCTGCAGTGTCTGTCGGTCCGTGCTCCCCTCCTCCAAAGGGACCTGATTTAGCAAATCCAGGGTAGGCCACAGAGCAGCTCTGCTCTGGAGCCAGGCTGAGAGAGCTGGGCTGGGGCAGCCTGGAGAAGAGAAGGCTCCTGAAGGGGAGACCTTAGAGCAGCTCCAGTGCCTGAAGGGGCTGCAGGAAAGCTGGAGAGGGGCTTGGGACAAGGGATGTAGGGACAGGCCAAGGGGAATGGCTTTAACCTGCCAGAGGGGAGACTGAGCTGAGCTCTTAGGCAGAAGCTCTTCCCTGTGAGGGTGCTGAGGCGCTGGCACAGGGTGCCCAGAGAAGCTGTGGCTGCCCCATCCCTGGCAGTGTTCAAGGCCAGGTTGGACACAGGGGCTTGGAGCAAGCTGCTCTAGTGGAAGGGGTCCCTGCCCGTGGCAGGGGCTGGAGCTGGAGGGGCTTTAAGGTCCCTTCCAACCCAAACCAGTCTGGGGTTCTGTGATTTTATAAAAGCAGCTGCTCACCGCAGCAAAGCCCCGTTTTGTCCCCCTGTGGTGGGTGGGGGTGCTGTACCGAGCGTGTCACCATCGCATCCTGCAACAGGCGTGTGTGTACACGTTCCTTGGGCAGCCTCCCTGCAAACCCACCGCTCTCCTCGCCTTCAACAGGAACCAAAGCATTAATTACCCTGACAACACAGGAGAAGTGCTGGCAGGTGCAGTGAACACCATTATACGCTGCCGTTTACTTGTGTTTTTATTTCTACAGCTTCTTGCCATTAAACCCCCATAATTAAGATAATTAGAGCAAAGATATTTGCCTTGTAATCAGCATGTTTTTCTGTAAGATATTTAAATTTACAGGCGAAAGCTGTTAACTTATTATTTAAATAATGTTACAGTGCACTGGTGGTGCCAGGGAAGTGTTTATAGATCCAACTCATTGAGGGTATTTATGACATTCATTTCTTTTATAATCCCTTTCAGTTTGATGAACACACATCAGACCTCTGGGAAATGACAGAGTGTGTCTTGAGGAAAGCCAAGACTGAGCTGTGGGGGAGCTTTGCCATGGGGATCAGCCTTGCAGGGGCCACAGACATCATGGAATCACAAACCGGTTTGGGTTGGAAAAGACCTTAAATTTCATCCAGTTCCAACCCCTGCCATGGCAGGGACACCTTCCACTAGAGCAGCTTGCTCCAAGCCCTGTCCAACATGGAAGGCTCTTTGCAAAGGTACTGCTCAGTAAAGGCACTGTGGTGATGCCCTGCAGCATAAGCTTGGGTGGCTTTAGATCTCTCCAAAACTCTAGAGAGAGAAATTCTGGCTCTGGGAATTGATTTCTCACTTAATCATGTCAAAGGCTGTTCAAAATAGCTGCTGTCAGCATCCAAGAGTTAATGTGTGCTGGCACACCAGCAATGGGACGGGTGCTGAGAAGGGGCTGCCTGCCTGTCCCGCCCTCTTCTTCCCCTGAAGGATTTGTAGCACCTCACAGTGTTTCACCCCCTGCTCTCCATCCCAAGCACCCAAGGCCAGCCTGGCAAGGAGCTGCCCTTACCCAGCCTCCAGCCTCATGCTTCCAAAGCCATCCTGCCCCAGCGTGCCTCCATCCCAGTCCACGCAAACAGGCAGCACTGCACAGCAGGCTTTGCTGTGCTCCTCCTCTAGACCCAGAAACTGCCTTTTTATCCCCAGCAGTGACTTTAGGAAGGTTTTTTGCAGTGACATTGTCCCCATGAAAGTTGGTCTCACCCCAACAGCAGGTGCCTGGGCAGTGCCTGTGGCCAAGAGAGGGATAATATCACCAATGTCCCTGTGCCAGCTGCTGAGTACTGGGTATCCGCCCCTGTTCACCTGACAGTGATATATAACACAATGCACCTACCCTCAAGAGCTCTCTGCAGCTATAGCAGCCCTTCATTTCCTAGGTTTAAAAATAGTTGCAGGCATTATAAACAACCTTGCATGGAACATGACTTAAAACTTGTTTTTCATCCTATCCGTGCTCCTCGTGGGAATGAATGCTCTTATCTCCTGTCTGTGCTTGGTTCTGTGCTTGGTTTAGCGCTCTGTTCAGGAGAGGAACACAAACAATGTGGCACATCCAGCACCCAGCCTCATGTAAAGGAAATGATCTATTTATTTAATGCTTCTCCAATGCTCGGAGTTCTTCAGGGGCCCCAGGATGAAGCAGCAGCTCAGCAGCCTCCAGAGAATCACTTGGAGCCTCTTACCTACCAGGCAGTCACTTTCAAGAAAAATCTGCATACAGAGGACAGACTTTGGCTCTTTTCTCAAGAGCTCCTTCCAAATCTGAGGTCTGTCTGGCAGCCCCCACGTTAATAAACACTCGCACGTTAACACTTGTGAAGTTTTTATCTCCTGCTAAAAAGGTATGAATTATGCAGCAGGGAAGTACATGAGTGAGAGGTGTACAAAGGGCTCAGCGGCACCGGCACCGGCTCGCCCGCAGGTGCACCCTGCCGAGCTGCCATGAACCCCGCGGTGCTCCTGCCCCTGCCAGCCCAGCTCCGGCTGCTGCAAGTTGGAGCACGGGATCCTGCTCCTGTTTGGTGCCTCCTGGTTCCCAGGCGCTGGCCTGTGAAGTTTGTGGGCATGTCTGGCTCTGCTCTGCACTGGGAAGGGCACGGCTGCCCCGCGGCTCCATGCTGGAGCGGAATGCAGGTGCTGTCCTTGCTGTGCTGCCCAACCAGAGTTTTCCCCAACCAAAGGTAAATGATGACGTCCAGATTTTGCCATAATAAAGCATTTTTTGTAATGCTTCAGATGCCTTCGCTTCATGGCCACACATGAAAAGCTCCCCAGTGATGGCTTCAAGCCTGGAAATAGGGTTTGTGTTTGAGGACTTGCCTGTGCGTTCCTGCAGGGGCTCACCCACGTGCTGCAGCGAGCAGCAGCTCTGCCTTCCCAACCCCATTTCTTAAATCAGCTGCTACTTAGGCTTTAAGCAATGAGCTGACTGTTGCAGAGTAAAGGCTTCTTATTTATTGTTTGGCAGACCGTAGGAGTCTGCTAAAAGTCCAGTTGCAAATGAGATGTGGGAAGATGGGGCTCTTTGCAGAAGCCTTCTTCCTGAAAGGATGAGGCAGGAGCAGGGAGAGGACTCCTGCACCCCAAGGCACTGCCCTGGGAGCCTGAGGGACCACAATTAACCAAATTAACTTCAGTAACATACAGGACTCTGCCACATCTCCCAGGTCCTGTTACACCACTCACACCCACGTTACCCTCCTGCTTCATGCACCCAGTAAATCCTGAAAGATTTGCTTTCTTTTCCTTCCTTCTTTTCACATGCCACCTGCCTGGCTACTGCTCTCTAGGGCGTTTTTACCTGTGTAATGTGTATTTTTCAGGGACTGCGAAGGCCTGAGGGTGACCAAGATACTCACACGCTGAATTTTCCATCTTGTAATTAGAAGAAATCTTCCCATGAAATAATTGATGAGTGGAAGAGGTGGTGAGGAAACTGCTTCTACAGAACAGCCGCTGCCACTGGCTCCAGGCTCCTGTGAGCTGAAGGAAAGAGTTACAAGTAAGCAACGGGCAAGCAGTTCCGCATAGGTTTTTTTTTCTTCCTCAACCACTGTGATCTCTGAGCCCTAACAGACAGATCTCTCTAAAGCAGCTATAATAACTCATAAATATTAATGGTGGTTAATCATGAGGCAGCAATGGTGCAGAAGCAATAGTACTCGATGCGATTTTGATGTGCTGGGCTCACATCCCTGATGCAGCCAGGACAAGTCTGTTCTTTGTTCTGCACAGGAGACTCTCCTGCTTTCCTGCTCCTTGTCCTTGTCCTTCCTATAGCTTACAACTGGGTGTGGGAGTGCTTGGAGTAAGGCCATAATGTGTGTGAGCAAGAGCATGATCAAGAGGAAGTGTGGGCTGTGCAGGAGGAATGTCCTGGGGACGCTGATAGGTCATAGAGTCCCAGACTGGCTTGGGTTGGAAGGGACCTTAATGCTCATCCAGTTCCAACCCCCTGCTGTGGGCAGGGACACCTTCCACTAGAGCAGCTTGCTCCAAGCCCCATCTAACACTGCTGCATTTTCCTGTGCAAGCCAGTTCTCTGAACCTGATTCAGGGCACCAGGCAGCATTTGATGTGAATCTGCAGTTAATTCCATGTTCTTACTAAAAATAATTGAGTAGCCTAAGTTGTGATCACTGTAATTGCATCCTAATGAATTTATGTGTCAACTTGTTACGTGCAACTTTGGTCTGTTCTGTAAATACCAAATTGAGTTCATCGTTCAGCCTCCAGCACCCGAAGCACTCGATGCTCATGATATGAGAAGGATGTGGGGCTGTTGCTGGCTGTCCTGCTCCTTGGCAATGCTCCAGCCCCAGGCTGGACACAGCCACTTCAAGGAACAAACCTAGAATAGCCATATATATGTGTCTTAAGTACAAACAGCACAAGGTCATTGCACCTGAGCACTGGGATGGCTTAGGCTCCTCGCTGTGGACTCGTCCTCTTCCCAAGTGCTCATACAAAAGGAGGACTTGGTGACAGACCTTGCCAGGGACAGATCTGGGCTCTGCTGGGCAAACAGCCAGACATGGGCTCCAGTCCCAGCCCTGTGCTGCCCAGCCTCTGCCACCTACCCTGGCTGCTAACAGCTACTGGCTGCTGGTGCCCTACCAACACGTGGAAAGGATTCCCTGGACAGGCAGAAAACAAGCTACAAACCCAGAAATTAACCCAGGGAACAGAAATGTCTAATCTTGTTGACTTCAGTGGATGTTACAAACAGATAGTGCTGTTCACTGGACAAGACCAGAACCTGTGCTCCTTGAAGAGAAAAGAAGCTTTGGCAAAAGTTACTGAAATGATGCTGTGCTCCCATAATGGCTCATTCCAGAACACTACTTATGTCACTGTTTTTCATGTTTGTTCCCAAAACACTGACTACAGCTCCCCTACAAAGCCGTGCATGTTAGTTAACCTCATTAAATCCTAAAGGATTAGTCAGCTGTTCCTCAACCACAGAACTGTTAGGAAACATCTAAAGCTCCAAGTTATGTGGCTTGGAAAGTGATTTTCTAATACGGAAACTTCAAAGGGATTTTGAAATCCTGCAGTGTAAGGGAGACAGACTAATGTTAATCCACTGGAGTGCTGCTTAATGGCCTGGTTAATTTTTTTCTTGCTAGGTCTATAAGCAGCTGAGCATGAAGGCTGCATTGTGATAAGCTGGGGTTAAGCTTCACCTTTGTTCACTGCATCCCCCTCCTACCACCCTGCTCATCACACACGGATGCGTTCTTCCCCATTGGATGACAGCACGTGCAGGTACCAGGGACTATGCTGCTGTGACCTCTCCTCACCCTGTGGCTTGGAGACATGTATAGACTCAGACCCACCGGCGGAGGGTCTGCCCCAGGCCCACAGCCCCACCCACAATGGGGATCCTCTGCCTGGCCAGGGCCCATCCCTGTCACAGAGGTGCTGGCTCGTGGTTGGAGCAGGCACGTTCACTTTCACTGATGAGGTGTGGTACCAGTGCCAATGAGTGCCCAGGGACCACTGGGAACTGTGATGGGACAGGCAGTGATGTCCCTGAGAGAGAGAGAGAGCACAGAGGGTCCCTGCTCTCTCTCCCTAAATGTGCTGGGGGAACCACCTACACATCCCAAGCCCACCCTGATCCCCTGTACTGGGGCCACTCCTCCCTCTGCCCATGCACTCTACAGCATCGAGAACCTGGCATCAAACGGGGCTTGTGGGACCATCCTTACTCAAATAAATAATGCTATTAACTGTGAAGTAATGGAAGAATTAAACACACTACATTTTGAGAGCACAAAGTGTCGAAATGCACAGATTAATTAAACTTCACAGCCCCCCTGTGAGATGCAAAGGTAATTGCTCTGTTCACGGTGCATGTGGGAAAAGAGAGGAAGGGACCTGTTGTGGCAGTAGAGGCTGTGCAATGTAACAGCAGAAGCACAAGTGTTACTCCAGCCCCGAGAGGCCCATCTTGCCTCACCTAGGTCTACCAGGGCTGACAGGGAGCTGGAGGAGCTGGGCTGTGTGATCCCATGCTTTGCTGAGCCAGGACTGGGATCCCTGGCTCTGGCCCCATCCCACTGCTGCAGCCTGCTCTGCCCCTGCAGTACTGGCCACGCTCTGCTGGGGCACTCAGATGCAGCACAGTGAATCCTGGGTTCCCAGCTTGTAAGTGTTGGACAATATCAGTGTAATGGAAGCACCCAGCAGTGCAGTCAGTGAGCCAGGCTGAATAATGTATTTGCTGGTGTGTTATTAGCTGAGAAACCTGTTAGTAATACAAATACATGAGAAGAAGCAAGAGGACATGAATATTTAATTGGATGAGGGCATCCTCCAGGATACCCACATCCCTGCTCTTAGTCTGGGCCAGCACGTGTGGAGAGCAGGAGCACTCAGGGGTGTCAGACACACTGGTGCATGTGCAGCCCTCCCAGTGTCTCTGAGGCACAGCTCTGCAGCCTTGCAGCGCCTGCACTGCCTCAACAGTGTCCTCCTTGTCTTCACACCTTTCATGAGCCCTTGAGCTGCTTCTGCATGTCCTTGCTACATGTTATTTCATTCACCTCAAAATGAAAGGCACCATGTGATGCTCTGGAGACCAGAAATAGACCCTAGCAGCTGGACTTGATGTTAAAGGTGTTTTCCAACCTCAATGATTCTAAATGATTTTATGATCCCCACAGATAGTGCGCAAGCCTGCAGGGGCCCTCTACCACCAGGTCTGTCTTTCCTTTCTTAGTGAAACTGGCTTTGAGGGCTGACATTGAAAAAGGGAGGACTTTGTGCGCACACTGCCCTTCACAGTGAGTTCTTGCTGAGCTGTGGAGGCTGAGAACTGGCATCTGTAAAATTGATCCATCAGCAAAGAAAGAAAAGTTCCTGCTTTCTGAGAGGGAAATTAATTTTGACATCTTAATTATAATCAGAGGGAAAGTTGGTGCTGGAATGGTGAGCTTTGAAGTTTATTATATTGTCATTATTAATGACTACAAAAGAAACTAGCTCTAAATGATAATGGTAAAGTGTAATGGCATACCTGTGTAACTTCTGTTATATCCCATTTACTCTAAAAGAGTCCTTTGTTATGAATTTGATAACAAAATCCAGAAGAACTAATCAAGTCTTGGTCCACAGTGGCATGTATTGCTCTATAAACACTGCCAGGAAAAAAGAATCTAGAAAACCAGTCTCACTGTGTTTAAAGCAATAATTTAAAACCTGAATTAAAATAGAACAGGACCTCCAGAGTTATGGGTGCCATAATGTAGTGATGGTATTTTTGTCTGGCCAATATGACTGGGCATAGGGAGGAAAGGGATAAAAAACCCAACTTAGGGGAAGTGTCTCACCAGTGGTCTTCAAGGAACAGTGGCATTTGTAAATGGCCTCTGATCCTGAGACAGCTTCTGAAACGTGCTGAAAACCTTGGGGGAAATGGAGAAAACTGATCCAGAAGCTGAACATGGCACAGTGGGAAGATGACTGTTTCTCAGCTGGGGATGCTCAGCTGTTGTACCCATAGTAAGATTACCATGGTAGCCATGGAAGAACAGGAGACATTTATGTCTTGAATGCAGGGAGGTCTGGGGAGCTGCAGCAGCAGTCTCTTACAGCCCCACTTGCAGGCAGCTAGCGATGGGGTGCCCCAGATCCCTGAGAACCCCGAAGGGGAGGGCTTTACTGGTGTAATCCCTGGGGTCCCTGCTTCACCAGCTTATGCCCCTGCCATTTGCTGAGGAGTAGAACAGAGGAGCCAGAAGTCTCCCTACAGCTCTTTGGACCCCAGGTATGTTTTTTGCCAAGCAGCAATAACCTGGATGAAACCAGGGTGAAGTCTGTTCTGTCAGACAGCATTATTTGTTTTCTTGTACTAAAATATAAATTAAGCCCACTGTAAGAAGCTTATTTTAATACGAGCTGTAATTACTGCTGGGGCTGTAAAAAAGCTTTCTTTAAAACTTTTATCAAAGTTATTTGTGTTATTATTGTTTTCTGTGATGTGTCTGGATTTTACAAACAGCAAATAATTCTGCACTTATCTTGGTTCCTTTGATAACATTTTTTATGACAGATCTACTGAGACTGTAACTACAGTATTAACATTATAAAAGGAAGAATGGGGATAGTCTTTTCTAATAAGTCTGATAAAACCCTTCCATGTCATTGCTGCTGCTTAAAAACTAATCACAGGAAGACAAGAAACGTATTAATCATATAGCTTTGTACAGAGTAATGTAACCAGATATGAATTATCCTGTTGCTAAGAATAACGAAATCAGCCGTCCTTCTTCAGCTGGGCAAGGTTTATTTGCCCAAATAAAACTTTCTCAAATGCTAGTGCAGTTGGAAGAGCTCCTCGAAGTGACAAAGCCAGCTACATCTACAATAGCAGCAAAACAAAGGCTGGTTTTGTTGGACTGGGATGGCACCTCGAACATCAGGGAGCAACCCCACTGCAGCTCACAGAGGCTGACAATTAGTTCTTCCAAAGGAGCGGAAGGAAACATGTTTTTCTGGTCCCAACTCTCCTGCTCCTCCTTCACCCTCTTTTCTAGAGATAAAGAAAACTGTCTGCATGTTGTTGCAGGTCAAGCCCCCTCCCCTTCCTGATGGTGCCTCTTTCAGTGGGATCAGTGTAACTGGAGAGGGCAGGACAGCACCTCACCCTGTATCACTGGTTCAAATCCGCCTTCATTGCTGAGATAGACGTAGTTCGTCTCTGAAAGACAACAGCAGACTGCAAACAACTGTAGGACTCTGGGGGAACTGGGGGGCAATGACTTACAGGAGTGGGCATCTGCACTCCAGAAACTGGATTTTTCTTCTGTGTTCTCCAGGGAAGTTTGACTGTGTATGGACACAGAGTCCTAACAGAGTGCTCCATGAGCTCAGCCTACTTCTCCTTGTTTCCCCAGCAGCTCACACAGCTGATACCTGGTCAGGAAAGAGAAAAGAAGCAGGAATCAGAGGGGAGCTGGGGATGGCATTTAACACGCAAAGACTAGGAGAGGCTTTTGGACCATGTCATCTATCCCAAATCCCTATGAATGGGGCTGTAAAACAAGCTTGCTACAGATATTTCAGATCCTGTTAAAGATGTTAAACCACTGACAGGGCTGAACCGCTTACAGATGCTAACTCGGCTGCTGGTGAAGTAGGCTGACACTGGGGAGAAGGTTCAAGCAGGGGATTTAAGAGGGTGATGATCAGAAACATATCCAAATGTAGAGAAATAGTTGAATGGATGAACATGGTAAAACATCATCAAACCAATAGCTTCTGCTGTTTCTGATAAACGGCCTAAGGAGTGTACCAGAAGTAGTTCCAAGTGTGGTTGAATTTGATTTGGTTTAGGTAAGCTCTCAAGAGAAATCATTTGCAACAGGTAATGCTGTTTCTCTGAGTGACTGTGGATTCACAGACAAAAAGCCCTCTGTCCAGCAGACAAACAAACAAGCCTAGCTTGAAAAAGCAAGAAACCAATCCTTTCTCTCAATTTCTAAGCTGTCTGGTTCAAGTCAAAAGGTGCTTCCCGAGCTGGCAGTAGCCTAAACAATACAGCACATAGAAGTGCTGTAAGGAGTAAAGATTTGCCTCAATAACGCCAGCAAGCAGCAGACTTTGGAGGTGTTCATGTCTGAGGGCACACAGTGCCTGGTCCTTTAACGGTAAGTCTCCAGTGTGGAAGAGAGCTGGCCTGTGATACCCACTACCCAGGCTTGCATCCTACTGTCAGCACGGGCAATTTCCAGTTAATTAATTCAGTAGCAGTGATCCATCCTCTGCACAAGAAGGTGAACAGAGCTTCTGCTGCAGCAGAAAAGCATTGTAGCTACTTGTGAAGTGAAACCCAATGCCTCAGCATGGCAAAGTGGAGGCATCTCCCCTCAGTGATGTAGAAGGAAGAGCACCAAAGCACCAAATAATGAGACCAGCAGAAATCAGGCCAGTTCTCCCACTTGTGTCCTTGCTGTCCGAAGACCTCAGCACTCTTTTCCTCCCTGAGCCATGTCAGAGCATCCCACTAGTTTTCTCCATCCTTGATTTTTCTGCAAAGCACTAAGCTCTAGATCTAGACTTAAATGCTCTATTACTATTTTTAGGCTCTAAATCCAACACGTAGACTTCAAACCCATGCTTAGCTGTGCTTCAATACGTCTGCATGACTCTCAGTTCACTGTTTGACTGGGCCTTTATCCGCACTTTGCATTCATCGGCATCTGCAACGCTCGATCACATCACAGTGCAGACGTTTTGTGTGCATCCCAGAGCGGGCGGCTGGGGGGTATTTGCATAGGCTGATTCTTTATTCACTTTGACAAGTCCTCTTAGTTCATCTTGTTAACTCTGATACAGAAAACTACAGCAGCAGCTAACCATGCCTGTAGCAGACATATGTGGAGCAGTCTCTGTAGTTGCGGTTTTGTTTTATTCTGGACGTTTTGACTCTTGAGGGTGCACTGCACAAGAAACAATGAAGTAGATGAAAAGTGCCTGAGAGTGTACTACTGTGTGCTCCAGACCTATCTGCTTACAACTGCTGATGGGAATGATTTCCCCTCTTTCAGTGCCCTGGGTTTTTTTGCCAGCTTGAGGATAACTAAACACTGCTGTCATTGTGCAAAGCATAGCAACACAGGTTAAGAGCAGACTCATCAGTTCCCCAAGCCTTTAACCTGCTCGCAGATGCTTATATCAAGCAAACAAACCAGTTGGTGTCATTTCTTTTTTTCTTCTTTCATGTTCTCCATTGCAGGGATCTGCCTATACACAACCTCCTTCCTGGAAGCTTCTTTCATTTTAAGAGCACTAGTTTAAAGGAATTTGTGGTGGTTCAGGTATGAAATATTGTTGAATGTGCAGCTGGGAAGTTGAGGCATACAGAGGATCCAACTTGAATTAATTCACTGTAAAGTCTTGGCCAAAACACAGTGAATTTCCAGAGCAACTCTCCAGTTGTTTGGCAATTTCACATGATTATTTATGAGACATTCAACGCCTGTTGTACGTACTGATCACTAGTATTTGCATTGCTCAAGGGTGGCTGTTTGTTTGTGGAAGGGGAGCAGGACATAACACTGCATGAGAGCTGCTCATGCTGGCATTGCCTCTCGTTTGCATGCTGTGGCGATGTGTGTATTAAATACAGGCAGATTTATAGAGCGGCTTTGTATGGGTGAAGCATTCATTGATACTGATCTACAGCCTGCTGGGGCTGATACGTTTTCCGTTCTCAGGTGAGGAGTCTGGGCAGACACCAGGGATTAGTCAGCCCAGGCTGACACAAATCTTTATTAAGACTTGGGTTATTCTCTAAGCTTTTTCGGCACTTGATGAAATTCCCTGGTAAGACCTGCTTGCATAGCAGCTTCTGCTCCTGTACAAGTTAATTTATGATGTGTTTAAAAGTTTGCCTTCAGATAACTGTATCTTGGGGTCACACAGATTTCAAATAGGCAGTTCTGGCTATGTCTGTCCACAGAATAGCAACTGTCTGGCTTTGAACCACTTTTATGCAACCGTGATTTGTTTATGCTTCCTTAGAGGCACATAGCTTACTGAATAATTTGTGTTTGAGATGAGTGCTTCTGTTAGGGAGGAATGCTGTGCCTACTGCTCTGTCCTGGCAACTATTTTTGTTGTCAGTTAATGCAGTGCAGCCAACCATCACTGCTGGTTCTCCCAAAAGCTTTAATAGCATTGTGGTCAGGTAGTGTTGTGAGACTGTCAGAGCTCCTGTGTGCCCAGTCACTGGAAGGACTGACAATAACACACTTCTACACACAAAAATCTCTGCACATAGCTCTGTATTCGCACAATTTGCTTTCATTGCATCCTTGCTGAGGATGGAATTGTTCTTATTTTGTGGGTGTATGTGTTGCCTGCGTATTTTTCCTGTCTGAGTCTCTTCCCTTTGAGCACAGGAGTGATGAACTGCATGTAGCACAGACAGCTGCATTGCAAGTGCTGGGCACTGAGAGAAGGACTTTGGAGAAGTCCAAATATAATGCCACAATTGCCTTTCTGTGCTCTCTGAGAAAGTGTAATTCATGCTGTAATTCAACAGCAGTCTGATAAGTTTTTGCTGTTTTGATTGCCTTTGAACTTTGCAGTGTGACAAACAAACCCTGCTTTCCTGCCTACCAAGAAGCTGCAGTGCCTTGATGCAGTTTATTTCCTTAGTTCTGGTGTGGTGGAGCTCAGCACCCTGGTTTTGTGGCATCTCTATATGTGCTGATGCCAACAGCAGCAGCAGAGTGGGATGGCAGCCGCCATGGCATGATGGGTGATGCACCAGAGATGCAGCACTGATTTCTCTTTGATGGCCCTTTTCAGCTTGCTGATATTTTAAATGCTAGTACTCAGTAAACACACAACACCTCGGTAGGCTGGGGCTGGTGGTGGTGCAGAGCACGCTCCTTCTGTGCGCTGCGAGGCGGTGCAGACACTTCACGTGTTTCTGAGCTGCAATGAGTAATCAGAAGGGCGGAAGGAAAGCAGGATGAACGTACGTGTTGTCATGTGGCATAGATGAGAATTAAAATTGTCTGTTGGTTCCCAAGCAATTTGTTCATGTTTGGAAGTTTGCTTTGAGATACATTCAACAGCACTATTTACTCTCTCGGCATACAGTGAGGCTGAAAGGTAAATGTGTAGCTCCAGAAGAGGATTATCATTCATACACTGTACAACGGACCTGCGCAACTTGGCACTGTGGAGCTGGGGAGCTTCGTAAAATTTACAAAGGATCAGGAAAGGTTTTTTGGCTTTCAAATTTATACTGAAGACAACAGGACTTTCAGTGAAGGAACAGCAGCTTCATGACTTGCCTCTGGTGTAAAAATAACAAAATAGGGCTAGTGGAAGGTGTCCTTGCCCATGGCAGGAGATTGGAACTAGATGATCTTTAAAGTCCCTTCCAACCCAAACCAGTCTGTGATTCTATGATTAGTGTTATTAGCTAGCTAGTGTTATTTGTGAAGCTGTCACCCGTGTCAGGTGTGTAAGCACAGCAGGGATCTCACTCCGAGGTTTGAAAGTCTCAGCCAGTGAAAAGACTGAGTTGCATTTCCATACAATAAGGGCAGACAAGCCTCCTGTTTAGGGAGATGGAATACCTGCTAACCTTGGAGCCAAAAGGACACTCTTTGAGATGTCCATGCTGCCTACACATTATTGTGTGTATTCTCCGGAACGTCTGGCACAGGCCCCTGTCAGCAGCTCATAAATTTTGGATCATGCCTGGTGCCACAATTCCTGTGTAAAATATTGAAGGCTGGTTTTCAATAATGTGACAGCGTCCCTTTTAATGTCCAGATCACAAATGCTGCACAGCTCTCAGCCTTGCTTCCATTCTGCCAGTGTGAAAGAGAATTTGTCTCCAGCAGCTTTTTCCATGCCTGTTGGCTGACAGCCCAACGTACCTCAAATAGCACCGAGCACAATGAGCTAAACCTGTGCTTGTTGCAACTCCATTAACGCCGGAGGCATTACACCTCAGCTGTATTGGGAGCACTCGGTTTGTGTCCCCAGACAAGTTTAGATTACATTGTTTTAGCCCAGCGAACACAGTTTTGTTATATGACTGGTGTTCTTCTGACTTCTTTGGAAACATTCCTGCTGTTTTGGTGGTACTTACTGTGTAAGTGACAGACTAACAGGCCTTAAAGGCAGCGGAATCTGTAAGAACAGCAGAATACCCAGTAGTAGAAGTTACTGGTACTTGTTACGAGCAGGTTTTAGTGGTTTCTGGACCAGGCAGAAATTAACCACTTGCTGCTGTTTACCATTGCAGAACATTCCCTGTTGAAATGTGATCTTTCTAACCTGCTCTGTTGTGCAAACTGACGTGAACAGAGGGACACAATGGCAACAACAATCCATTGTTTCACAGCTCAGCAAACATTCTTTGGACTCCGCAGATACCAGCTCCTTCACTTCCTCCTATGGAAAGTACGTGAGTTATGCAAAGTCACACCTCTTTATTTGCAAACAACATCCGTTCCATACCTTCTCAGGACTCTGATTTTGCAGCCCCACCGCTCAGTGAGGACCTCAGCCTGCACGGCACAGCTGGAGCCTTCAAGATACTCCAAAATAACTTTGCACTGGACATTCAGCCTCTGAGTAAGAGAAAAGCAATTTAAATGCACTGGGCAGAGAAATTTGTCATCTGAACTGTAAAGCTTTCGAAGGATTGGAAGTGTTCAAGGCCAGGTTGGACACAGGGGCTTGGAGCAAGCTGCTCTAGTGGAAGGTGTCCCTGCCCTTGGCAGGGAGTTGGAAATGGATGGGGTTTAAGGTTCCTTCAATCCAAACCAGTCATGGTTTTCATAGCACATACCTGGCGTGTAATATCCGTACCTGGCCTAAGCTGATTGCCACACTGGAATCTTTGATGCACAGCTAAAGAAAAAAGCTCACGTGGAGAGCAAATGTGTTGGAGTTGTGTTTTCCAGTCAAAAAAAGAGGCGGCTTCGTGGGCATATCTAAATCATAGCCATCATTCTGACCTCTGCTTTGGCCCAGGGTTTGAACAGCTTTGAACCATCCGGCTCCAGTGATGGCGGCCGTGCGGAGAGCGGCCATTGCGCCTGTTGCGTTGTGCGGGCAGTGAATGCCAATGCGGGAGGCAGCTGCATGCACACCCCACGGCAGCACTGAGGGGAGGATGGTGAGGAGCATCGGGGCTGGTGCAGGGAGCCACCGGCACGGCAGCAGGGGAAGGTGGCTGTTCAACCCTGCAGTGAAGGGGCTCCAGAGTAAGAGCACGGCCTGGGCTGGGCACTGAGGGGAGAGCCTGGCTGAAGGGGGAACTTGGCTGAGGGGGCTCCTCTCTGAGGAGAGACCCTGCCTCGGGTAGGCACTGACACAGGAAGGTGCCGGGCTGAGGGCAGATCTTGACTGAGCAGAGGTCCTGGCCCAGGCGGGTACTGGCTGAGGAGAGATCGTGCCTGAGGGGGAACATGGCTGAGGGGGGAACATGGCTGAAGGGGGAACAGGGCTGAAGGGGGAACATGGCTGAGGAGGGAACATGGCTGAAGGGGGAACATGGCCGAAGTGGCCAGTGGCTGAGGGGGGAACATGGCTGAAGGTGGAACATGGCTGAAGGGGCCAGTGGCTGAGGGGGGAACATGGCTGAAGGTGGAACATGGCTGAAGGGGCCAGTGGCTGAGGGGAGAACATGGCTGAAGTGGCCAGTGGCTGAGGGGGGAACATGGCTGAAGGTGGAACATGGCTGAAGGGGCCAGTGGCTGAGGGGGAACTTGGCTGAAGGGGGAACATGGCTGAAGGGGCCAGTGGCTGAGGGGGAACTTGGCTGAAGGGGGAACATGGCTGAAGAGGCCAGTGGCTGAGGGGGGAACATGGCTGAAGGTGGAACATGGCTGAAGGGGCCAGTGGCTGAGGGGAACTTGGCTGAAGGGGGAACATGGCTGAAGGGGCCAGTGGCTGAGGGGGGAACATGGCTGAAGAGGCCAGTGGCTGAGGGGGGAACATGGCTGAAGGTGGAACATGGCTGAAGGGGCCAGTGGCTGAGGGGGAACTTGGCTGAAGGGGGAACATGGCTGAAGGGGGAACATGGCTGAAGGGGCCAGTGGCTGAGGGGGAACTTGGCTGAAGGGGGAACATGGCTGAAGGGGGGAACATGGCTGAAGGGGCCAGTGGCTGAGGGGGTACTTGGCTGAGGGCACTCGCGGCTGACGGAGTCCCCCTCCGCGGAGAGAGCGGGCCTGACGCGGGCGCTGACGAGGGGTCTCCCGCCCGCCCGCTGAGGGGCTGTTCCCGCCCGAGGCGGCCACACCCACCCCCCGCCGCGTTAACGGAGCAACTCCCGCCCCTTCGGGGGGGGGGGCGTGGCCAGCACCGCCCGACCGGGGCGCGGCGGGACCGGGGGCGCGCGCGCGCGCGCGGCGGGGCGGGGCGGTCCCGGGGCGGGGCGGGGCGCGCGCGGCGGGGCGGGGCGGGCCCGGGGCGGGGCGGGGCGCGCGCGGCGGGGCGGCGGCAGTCGGGCGGCAGCCGCGGCCGGGGCGGGCAGCGGCGCCCCGCGGTGCGGTATGTCCAAGACGCTGCGGAAGAAGCGGCACTGGCTGAGCAAGGTGCAGGAGTGCGTGGTCTCCTGGGGCGGCCCGGCGGGGCCCGACCCCGACCTCCTGCGCGGCGGCGCCGAGCGCGGCGAGTTCGCGTACCTGGCAGGCCGCCTGCTGCCGGGCGGTGAGGGCGCGCCGGGCCCCGCGCTGCTTTCGGGCAAGGCGCCGGCGCCGGGGGACGTGCTGCTGGAGGTGAACGGCACCCCCGTCAGCGGCCTCACGCACCGCGACACGCTGGCCGTCGTCCGGCACTTCAGGGAGCCCGTGCGCCTCAAGACCGTGCGCCCAGGTGAGCCGCCCGCCGCAGGCCGCGCCGCGCCCGCAGGACCCGCGGCCCGCCCCGCCACTGCCCGCGCCGCCGCCGAGCCGCCGTGCATAGGCCCAGCCGCGCCGGCGCCCTGAGGGGCGGCGGGAGGGCCGCGGTGAGGAGCGGGAGCGCCGGCTCGGCGGGGCGCAGGCGGGCGGGTGCCGGGATGGGAAAGTTTCCTCGGCTCCCGAGAGGGCGCCTCAGCCGAACGGGGCGACCGGGGAGGGGAGGGAGGGCTCCCGCTGCCGTGTCGAGGCTCGACCTGGCTCCGGGCGAAGCTTTTCCCACCGGCCCGTCGGGGACGGGCAGCGGGTTGGCCTCCGAGGGGCGCCGGCGCGCTCCCGGTAGCAGAGCCCGGGGGTTCCGCTGCGCGCGGTTGTCCAGCGGGGAGAGCGCACCCGCTGCCGCCTGCCTTTGCCCCCACCGTGCCTCCGGCTCCCAAGCGCCAACCGGGGCCGTCCCGCCGCTGTGCCTCGGGAGGGGGGTGACACTGCTCGGAGCGGGCGGGGGTCGCCGGTTTCAGGGGTGCGCGGTACCGGCTGTCCCGGGTCCGCAGCCTGCGGAGCCGCCGGCCGCGGCTGTGCGTGGTGCCTGTGCTCGCTGCTTCCCGAGCCCCGCGGGGTGCAGCGCTCAGGGCTGAGGAGCGGGAGCGCGGCTTGGAGAACGCCATCGCGCTGGCCTCTTGGCTGCTGGTTTGCCAGGGAGAAGCCCCGAGCCCAGACTCTGGGTGTTCTTCTTCCATAGATTTGGATTAATTTTGAGTATGCTTTAATTAATTATCACTATCAGATTATTGCGGTAAGATCTTCTTTATCGACATGCCTGTCAAATGTCAAGTTAATGCTGGATAGTGGTACCGGCAGTCACAGGAGCTAATGATTCACAGTGTAAAGAGCTTCAGATTTACCGCTTCCTGGCTCAGACGATCCAGGTCTCAGCACGATGTGTTACAGAGAAACTGTCTCTGTTAAACTGTTTCTCTCTGAATCCCTACTGGAATAGGTCCACTACTGAAGTCTGTAATACTTCTTATACAGCTTTTTTAACACCTGCTTTGTACTTCTTTCATAACTGCTGGGTTGTCATTTGACTTTAGGTAATACATCTTTTCAATCAGATTTTCTTTCTTTGGCCACTACTGAAAAGTCATCCTCCATATAGAGGCTGTACCGTTGGTCCTGATGCATATTGCTTGTTAGACAAAGTAAAGGCAAAAGAAAAACAAACACACCCCTAAAAGCACCTATAGAAGCCTGGTAGGCTTTGGAAGATGTCTTTAGTTCCAAAATTGGAAATCCCATCTGAATGAAGAAAATAAAAAAGAGCAAACAGTTGCAAGTTATAAGAGGATTAAAAAAATCCTGAGGACCAAATCAAGATAGACAATAATAATAAATCTCTTCTAAAAAGAGAGAGCTTGTGGAAGATAAATCTACAGTTAGATAATCAAAGGAATTCCTTCTGTTTACTACAGAGGGTAATAGGGGTATTCCTGTACTGGGACTTTCCATAAGGGAGAGGTGTCTCAAGCTGTCAAGTTAAAACTGGCTGAGAAGATTTAGATGAAATTGATACAATGAACAGTAGGAATTGGCCAGGGCCAGATGATGTACATAAGGAGTTCCAGATAGGAGCCACCAAAGACCAGTGGGTTGCTCGTTCCTTACATCACTGGTGGTGTGGAAGAGGGTAAGAGGTGGAGAAAGTGTCTGGAAGATCAACAGGACTGACTTCTGATTACAGCAAGCTGGCTAAAAATATAGCTTAGAATGAAACTGTTTGGCATGTGGAAAAAATACCATCTAATGAGGTGAAGGGGTTGCTTTTTAGAAGTCTGTAGTTTTTAAAGGTTCACTGGTTGGTTTAATCAAATCTGAGTATTTTGATGTGGTGGATTTTCAAATAGGCTTTCACCAAGGTAACGCCGGACCCTGAGCAAAGCTCTCGGCAAGTGAGCGTTGTGTGGCAGTGTAGCTACCAAAAGATAAGAGCAGAATTCCCCTGTGGATTAGTAACTGGTTAAAATACAGGAACAGTGTTCTCAACAGAAGGAAGCTGCTGCTGGAGTCTTGCAAAGACCTGTGCTGTTTAATGTACTCATCCAGAGCTTGTAAACTGAACAGTAGGTTGAGTTGTAAGAAGAGAACTAACATTTTTATGGTGATTTTTATATAACTTTTGGAACGACTCAAACTAAAGCTTCAGATCCAGTAATTTTTCCCATACTGGAACATATTGCCAGCTTATTTACCACATCAGATGAGTTTTGCAGTAATTTTCTGTGTTAGACTTAGTGTCCTTAAATACAGGATTTTAAAGCATACTGTTTCTCTTGGTTGTTTTCTCGGCAAGGTTGCCACAGCAGCGCTCAGTGGCAGTATTCCAGTTAGGATATATGTAATTAGGAAAGTTGTTGACAAGGCATTCTCTGCAAAGACCTGTGACTTTGAATTTGGCTTCCATTCCACCCCTTGTGATCCAGAGCAATCCAGACTTGCTGATCTTTGGAAAGTGGCTGGGGAGATGTGCAGGGTTGCGGTGGTGAAGGGAATGAGGGCCGGGGGGCTGGTGGTCTATGGTGTGCTTGCAGTATGTCTGAGTTCTCAGGGACCTGTAATTGCATTACTGGTTTTCTTAAGGTCCTCTGTTTCATACTTCTCTCCAGTCAAAACTGCTCTCTGTCAAATGAAGTGTCATGTTGAAAGGCATTGAGTGTCTGCCAGCACGCCTTCATGTGCCCAATGGCTCTTCAGATTTGAGTGCTATTGGGACACAAGTCTGAGAAGGATCCAACTTCAGGGTTCTTCACTGTGACAGTGCGGAATTTGTCTTGTCACTGAATTTTAGGGTTTATGTAAGGCGCTTATGGTCTGTGTCTGCATTTTAGAAAGGCAGCTTTGGTGTTTGAGAGCTGCCTCTGTCTTCCAGGTGAAGGTGGAAGAGACTTCCTTCTGTGCAGGTGTCCCGATAGCCTTGAACAGCATGTCAGGGGACTGGACTGCTTTATTTCAAGTAGGGATCTAGTCCTTCATTAAAGGCAGCAACAGCTTTAGTTGACAGCAGTAAAATCTGTCTGTGGTACTTCTAGCAATCTCATAGAAAATTTAAAATGGAAATTTCAAGATGCTGTTTAGCCTTGTTTGATAAGACACTTGAAAGATACGAATGTTAATTTGAACACCATCTGTTAACTGCACATCACAAATGATGGACCATTTTGTTGATGTAGAAATTTGTCCTTCCCTTTCCTTGCTGAGGACGGGGAACAAGACCAGTGTTTGCCCAGGGCCAAGCTGGATGGGGCTTTGAGCAACCTGCTCTCGTGAAAGGTGTCCCTACCTGTGGCTCGGGATTGGGACTGGAGCTTTAAGGTCCCTTCAACCCAAACCAGCCCAGGATTCAGTGTGCCACAGGCTGGAGATGAGTGTCATCGATGCCACAGCCAAGGTCTGGCCCAGATGTTTGCAGATGAGCTGGTAAATCTTTGGTTCCAGTCAGTATTGGTAGGGGTTGACATAGCAAAGTCTGCAGAAGGCTGGTCTCAAGCTCTGCCAGTACAACCGGTCTGATACTGGGATCTGAGTTGTCTGAACAGAAGTTAAATATCCCTTCATTCTAGTTGATGTTTGAGATTATAACCTTGCTTCTTGCCTAATTCATCATCTTGATCAGATGAGCAAAGCAGCAGCACAGAGAAAGAAGGCTTTTTGAGCAGTGGGGTACTGGTATGTGTTTGCATGCGCACTCATATGGGCTGGCTCATCATAAAGACAATTTGTATTACAGCCACACTTGGGAGGTGCTGGTTTGGAGCTAATCACCTGCTTACACGCATCCAAATGATGGCTGCCATGTGGCTCGACGACCTTCCCTGCCCAGTGTTACCAGGGTTAGTGCTGGCACTGCTGCAGGTTCTTTTATTTCAGTTAAGGAAAAACTAAAGCATTTTGGTTTAGTTCATCCTCCGAGAGTATCTACTCGTTGCATGTATCATTCAGGCTTAGCCAGAAAGATGTTTGTGTGTGCAGGTGAGCCTGCTTGCTAAAATACTCATCAGTGCAACTTTGAAAGCCTTCTTCATAGCAATATGGTAGCCAAAATACATCAAAACTAGGTTGCATGCTTAAAGTAAGAAAATTTACTGATCTGCAAGTTCCTCTTGCAGCAGTCGGAGTTGCCAGATACTGCGTAGGAAGGAATGTGTTTTCCTTCCAAACTAAGGAGCTTTGCTGAATACATCTACTTTGTGGCAATTATTATGGTTTCATGACCACTATAACTAGCATCTGGGAAGCAATGGGCAGAGTCTTGTAGCTCTTCCACTTGAGGAACTTTGCCAGAGCGCATAGTTTTGTCCCTTGGTTAAGAGAATTCGTGTTGGCTCCACTGTGTCAATCTTTAATCAGAAAAATGCAGCAAGGTTTAAAATGATGAAGAGTTCCCTTTAGACTGTTACTTTTTTAACAGTCTCAGTGCTTCTGAAGCTACTAAACCTCAATGTCCTATGTACTTGTTTTGTATCCGACTATTCACAGTTGTGGCTGGAGCTCTTCCTCCAACTGGGGCATTTATTCATTATCTCCAGGCTGGATTGCCTGCCTGCAGTCAGATGTCAGTTATGGCTTTGATGTTCTTTTCCCTCCATGGAGGACTTCTCAGCTCACACTCACACAACTCGGGGGATCTTTATTTTTTTCAGTCTTTCATGCAGTTGGCAATACATGAAGTACTCCCCAGTCCAAAGCTGATGCACCTTGCTGCTTTGTGTGCACTCCACCTTTCGACCTGGGAGCTCGAACTGCTTCTAATCTATTGCTGCGCTTGAAGTACAGTGCAGAGAAAGAGGTGATTGACAGGTGGAGGTAGTACTGAACTTCTTGGTACCAAATTAATTTTTCCAAGTCAGTATCTTTCATGTAATGCTCTTGGGACTTGCAGATGCTCAAGCTAGCAAGGCCTTTTCTTACCAAGATGCTCACCTGATCAAAATCTAGTGCAAGCTAACAAGAAGACAACTTAACTGCAGGATGCATTTCCTCATGTGGTGGGAAAATCGTGTGGTGATTGATCCCAAATGCCTCCCTTTACCAACAGGAGTTAATGGCAGTATTTAGAAGTCATGTGCATGGGGGTCCCTTCTCTGAAGCAGAATGAATGAAAGTGGTGGTGACAAATAGAGTGACTCAGATTCAGCGCTCGAGACTTAATACTCCAAGCTGAGTCTGTAAGATTCATTTACATTTTCTCTTGTG
The DNA here is from genome assembly GCF_028554395.1 of Pezoporus wallicus. Lineage (NCBI taxonomy): Eukaryota > Metazoa > Chordata > Aves > Psittaciformes > Psittacidae > Pezoporus > Pezoporus wallicus. Next base: position 669,976 of record NW_026642060.1, read on the forward strand.
CTTGAAGTAGGTACAAAACCTCCATGTGGGGGTAAACATTTGCATGTTTGGCAATTAAGGCAGGGAGGAGAGCATGCTGCACTCTGAGGCTGTTCTCACAAACTCAGATGAAATCTAAATGTGCTGTGTTAAAACAGAGATCTGAGTATACACTTGGATCGTTCTGCCTCTCAGTGGAAAGGCATTACCCTAGTTCTGTGTTTCTCTGGAAGCTGGCATTAGGCCAGCTTGGCGATCAGACACACTGATGTGTTACTGGTGTGTTAGACCTCATAGCAGCCTTCCAGTATCTGAAGGGGGCCCATAGGGATGCTGGGGTGGGACTCTTCATTAGGGACTGTAGTGATAGGACAAGGGGTGACGGGTTAAAACTGAAACAGGGGAAGTTTAGATCAGATATAAGGAGGAAATTCTTTCTTGTTAGGGTGGTGAGGCACTGGAATGGGTTGCCCAGGGAGGTTGTGAATGCTCCATCCCTGGCAGTGTTCAAGGCCAGGTTGGATGAAGGCTTGGGTGAGATGGTTTAGTGTGAGGTGTCCCTGCCCGTGGCAGGGGGGTTGGAACTGGATGATCTTAAGGTCCTTTCCAACCCAAACTATTCTATGATCCTACTCTGGTCTGAGAAGCTGAGGCAGCCAGCTTGAGTCCCTCAGTCCAAGATGCATGATAGGTGAGGTTCTGCTGGATGCTGGCGTGCGAAACTGCCCTCCCTGCTCTAGAGTGTGTTGGGAACAGATCCATTTTTATAGAAGGCAAGGTTGATTTGATTTACCATACTGCGAAAAGCCCAAAACATACAGGTTTGCTATAACGAATGTGTAGGGTATCCCAGTTTCATGAAACTGGGCAGAAGACAGATGTGCACTCTAAGGAAACTGAACAAGAAATGCTTCCTGCTGGAGGCTGTAATTTCTCTAAAGCATCAGCAGTAGCAGTGGTGTGTCCTTACAGCAGTTTGAGAGAGCTGCCTTGCACAAAAAGCTATTAGCTTGCATCTCAGATGTGTGAATGCAGAGGACTATCAAGCACTTGCCAAGGGATGGGTGTGAGTATGTGCATGTAATTTATAATCTTCTTTCTCACATCCATCTTTATATAAACATATTATTCTTGGCATAGAACATACTGCCTTTCCCTTTCACATACTCATTGTTTTAAATTTTACTGTGATGAGTACTGTGTTAATGATTACACCCTAAATGTGCTTTAATTATTCTGCTCTTTCTTGGCATGCTGGTTTCAAATGATCACAGGGCCTCGTGGATTTCCTAGTGTGCTGCTGAACACCATGGTTTTATTTTGCACCTCTTTGCTTCCTTCAGGAAAGCCCATCTCCTTCTTGTACCGTTCATCGGTGTCTCTCAAGAGAGACTCAGCAGAACAGTGTGGGGTAAAGTCAGCATTTACCTGGAGCTGGTGGCAGAGCGGATGGTGCAGTTGGTGTTCTCCAGACCCACCTCCTGTGTCCTTTGCTTTAGGGGAGTGAGATCTTCACTAGGACTGAAGAATCAAGCACTTGTATTCCAGTTATTCCTGGAAGGAAATTTTCTCATTCAGGTAGACAGTTTGGATTGAAATCCTTGCATCCGCGTCTGTTGCTTTTCTATTAAAAGACAAAGGCTTAGGCTTCCGTGCCAGCATGGAACTTTTTAAAAATCCTTGAAAACTAATTTTGCCATTACTCTTCAATGGCAGGAGGCTTTCTGTTCTATGTGAGTGAGCCAAGAGCAAAATAAACACGAGGCTTTATTAGAAGCCATGATTTCAAGAGCAGATTCGGTCTTCATAATTTTTGTCAAAGTATTGCTCTTGCGTTCTTGGCTGGCTTTAAAGAAATGCTGGTTAGATGTAGAAAATGGCTGGGTTTATCACTCAAAAGATGCAATTTCCTTATTTATTTTTTTTTTTAAGATTTTTTATTTAGTAAGCAAAAACACTTCAAACCAAACCTGTCTTTTTAGAAAACCCCTGCAGCAACCACACTGTGCTTGTCTAACTTGCTATGCACTGTGCTCCTTTAGCACCGAAACATCTGCTTCGAGGTGTTCTTCAGGTGATCATTCCTGAAGAAAACAAAAAACAAACAAACAAAAAAAAAAAAAAAAGGAACACCAACCAAAAAGTTAAACTATCACCAGGGTTGTGCATTCCAATTGACAGCTGAAAAACTTGCTTCAGTTTTGATCATTGCTCTGTTTTCAGGTCTTGGAATTCATTCTTCTGGTTCATGTTTTTTAATTCATGATTCTTCCTTTTACGAAAGAATCACATTCTGGTCACATTCATGGAATGTAAGTTAAATCACATCTTGTTCCCTGAATGGGAACAATTTCCTTCTTCAAAGCAACAGTATTCCTGAGAGTAATAGATTTGGATTAAGAAAAATACGAGCTCTTTGTATTTGAGTGTAAATGCCTTATTTAGTTCTGCTGAACAGAAGGTGAACGGAAAATGCAGTAGGAAGATTACAGACTTGTATTGATCTGTTACACAATCATGGAAAACAGAATCTTAACTAGTTCATCTTCTCAGTTGCTAATTACTAGTGGAATCTGTGTTAATCTTTTTTGGGCTCTCAGCAGGTCATAGTGGGAACAGGAGCTGCTCCCAGGTGACAGACCATCAGTCACTGACTCCGATGGGCTAGCATCCAAGCTAATCAGTTTTTAAAGCAAGAGGGTACTCTTTTGGTGAGAGAGGGAGTATCCTAGGAAGGCTGTAAGTGTGGTATCAGGGAGACTGCAAAGGCACTGATGGAGAAAAGGACATTGGACAATGGGTGCAGCAAGTCAAGAGATGCTGCAGTGTGTCTGTCTTTTCCCGCACTGGCATTTAAAACCTACGTACAAGCTGTCCCTTAGTACTGCTGTTTAAGATGCAGAATAGGGGTGGTTGCACATAGCCACGGTCTACAATTAGTCTAGGTGTAGCTTTCAATATGAAGTACAGTCACAGCAGTCTTCAAGCTCATGTCACTGTGCTTTATTTTTGTCATATGCAAATAATAAAATCCCAGACTGGTTTGGGTTGGAAGGGTCATTAAAGCTCCTCCAGCTCCACGCCCTGCCACGGGCAGGGACCCCTTCCACTAGAGCAGCTTGCTCCAAGCCCCTGTGTCCAACCTGGCCTTGAACACTGCCAGGGATGGGGCAGCCACAGCTTCTCTGGGCACCCTGTGCCAGCGCCTCAGCACCCTCACAGGGAAGAGCTTCTGCCTAGGAGCTCATCTCAGTCTCCCCTCTGGCAGGTTAAAGCCATTCCCCTTGGCCTGTCCCTACAGGCCCTTGTCCCAAGCCCCTCTCCAGGTTTCTTGCAGCCCCTTCAGGCACTGGAGCTGCTCTAAGGTCTCCCCTTCAGGAGCCTTCTCTTCTCCAGGCTCCAGAGCCTGGCTCCAGAGCAGAGCTGCTCCAGCCCTTGCAGCATCTCCATGTTAAAGTAATGTTCTTACATGGAAATGTAATTACATTGCAAAGCAAACTAACATTGTTAGACATAACTCTGGGCTTGCTCTGAGCTTTTCCAGCGTGTTTTCACAGCTACCTTTAAAAATGCTTCCTCAAAGCTGCTTTTCAATATGTACATTTCTCAAGCCTGTAATTTTTCCTGAATTGTTGTTTGCTCTCAATTGAATGTAACTTCTTCAAATTGAGAATCACTAGTGTAATTACTATCCATCCCGTGCCCCTCTTCACTTGCTGAACAGTAGTCTAGTTTGTATAGATTGTTGCATTGTATGTCATTTTCCTCAGGTAAGGTTAAAAAGTCAATTCTTTTAAGCTCTCAATTGCCGTATCTCTTTGGTTACCTTTATAAAACCAGTTTGAATTCCAGCTTATCAGATCACAGTACACTTGAATGCTGATTCTTACTGTGTTCTACTTCAGTGCCATTTCATTACTGACTTCGGGTAATAAATACAATCAGACTAACAGCTGGTGTCTTATGAATATGGATTGTGGATGTTAGATAAACATCACAAGTGTTGTGGGGTTTTTGTGTCTAGAAATGTGTCATCTGCATGATAATGAAGTGTTCTTTCCAAAAGGTGGGAAAGGCGATCAACAGGGTTAATGTGGTTGTGTGAATAATCTGTTACGAAGTTGTCTCTTCTTTAATCCACTGCTTTTGGAAATTGAGACCATGCCTTCTTACAAATCCAGGAGTGTTTTACTCCTAAATTCTAGTATTGCCCTGAAACCTAACCCAAAATCTGACTGCAACAATAGCTGCGTTGCACTTGTTGGTTTGGTGAGGCTGGGACCATCCAGGACCATCTTTGGCACTGCATCACCTTGTTGAGCCAACGCATGCGTGGCAGGTTGGATCCAGAGGCGAACATGGGAAGCACAAGTCCCAAGTTGGTGTTGCCAAGTTCTGCAAATAATACCAAGGAGTGCTTTGAGGATGACTGCTCCCCTTATCTCAGCCACACAGAAGTAGGGGAGATGCAAAGGAGGGGATCACTAGCCTGGAAGAACTCTTGTGCAGCAAGACAGAGAAAGCTGGAATTACAGCACAAAGGGAATGAGTATGAGAAACGAGAATATGCAATAATGGTACAGAAGAGCAGGATTAAGAGTTTGTGGCTCCTTCTCTCACAGCAGAGTATGAGGCTTTAACCCTGATGGCAGGAAATGCGTCTTCAGGCACGTGGTGTGCTGGGGCAGTCACTGGAGTCGGGCTGAACAAGGTTCAGTAATGGTTTGAACTTTGCCTTGTAACACTTACTACTCTAGTGACTTGTATGTGCTAATCAACAACTGTGTGGGGAAGGCACAGATGTTCGCATTTCCTCTAGTGTGATCCCCATATACCATCAAACTTTGCACTGTTTGGCAAACTGTGGCCTGGTGGAGCCTGAAATGTTTGCTTTGCAGGGTGTGTTCGTCACATCTCTGCTGTAGTGTGCTTCCTGGCTGTTCAGGTGTGACATTGGACCCATTGAACACATCCTGCTATGCACAGCCACCCCACTGTGCTCACACGTGCCAGCTTCGAGCGTGGTGTGACCAGATCACCATGATGGAGGATGCCTGCCCAAGGGCCACCACAACAAGAAATAGCTGCAGATGTGGGATGCACCCTGGCCATGTCCAGGGTTGCTTTATGAAGCTTATTAACAACAGGAAATAAAGAATTGGACTTTTCATTTTGAAAGAAGGTACTTTTCTTGCTGTTACTGGAGCACCTGGAAGATGTGAATTGGGGTGATGTTTGCTCTGTTCTTGGCTTGTGGCTTTACACCCGTCAGTAGCTGTCAGCAGATCATTACGGGTTTGCATACATACAAACACTTTCAGAAGTTTTCGACTCAAGATGCATCACAGACTAAACATCACAGTCATTTAAAAGAGAAAACCAAGCTGCCTTCCTCACCCACCCCACTGAAAACCCACAGGCATTTTTAGGCCTGGCCATCAGCCTTTTTACTTCTTTGTAGTGCAAATATGAATGAAGATCTTGCGTCTTTAGAAACAAAAATGAATGCTTGGTATGTTCCAGTGGTGTTTACCTCCTGGTAATCAAGTGTGCTTTGAGGTATGCAGCAGTGGCCAGCTTCTCTGAGCTGTGAAGAACACTAAAGGCCTTTTTGCGTTTTCAGAGTACAAGTTGGGAGCTTTGTGCAATCATCTGCCAGAAAGTGCTCTGAAAACCAGCCATCGGTACTGGCTTAGCTTGTATGTCAGGCTTTGAATGTAGAGGATAGAAAGAAATGTGTTTAGTGCTGAGTTCCCAGTGAAACGTCCCTGCTGCCTCTGCCAGAATTGTTTGGTTTTTGGGTTGGTTTTTTTTCTGTTTTTGTGGGGGGGGTTCTTTGTTAAAACATTTAGGGAGAAACTAATTTCCCTTGGACCAGGCTTGTTTTGCAGTTGTATTCTGATAGCAATTCAGTGTTCCCTATTATGTTCTGGGATTCAAACCATGTCCCTTCTGTTAAGGACTGGATTAACATGCAGGTGAGGACGTAGCATGTGATTCAGGAGCCGTTCTGCCAGGACCCATCTGCGTGCCATTTGCAAGGGATCATCAGCTCCTGTGGGCAGAGTGGGATGTCCTGCTGTGGAGAAGGGCAGTGGCTGTGATCAGCCTTGGGCTTTGCCTCTGGAAGTGGCAGTTTCTTCTGGAGTGCTCTCCAGCTGTGGCATCAGACATTCTTGGACCCTCCTTCTCCTGGAGGAGGTGCAGGGATCTCACCGTGCTCTTGTGAAATGGCTGTGGGTGCCCAGGGGTCTGGCTTGGTGCCGAAGTGGAGCACTGGCAGGTCTGCAACGCTGGGTGAGAGCTATCACAGCAGGATCCCACCATGGAGGTGGGGAGTGCTGCACAGTGATGAATGCACCACTAGGCTAGGAGAAACATGTAAGAAAGAAACCTTTCATATTGATGAAAGGATAGATGAGAGATGTTCCATCTGAAGAGGCTGCTTCATGACTGTTTAATACAGTAATGTAGTTTATCAAAGTTGTTAGTGGAGATAATGTTAGGTCTTCAGTGGCAAGCTGAGACCCACTGCTGTGCAGGTCTGACAGGGCAGTGCAGCCTCTGGGGACTGATGGAGGTTCCCAGAGGAAAAACTGAAGTGTAGCCTAAGATATTTGAATAGGCTTTAGAGTATCTGCAAATACATCTTAACTTGTGAAATCAGGCAGCTGGGTGAATCCAGATAATTATGCCGGTTTTGATTCTTGTTAGCCTAAGAAGAAAAATGTGGTTTGGTGTTGAACATAAAGGAATCATTCTTGGAAGCCATGGAAAATAAAATTCCTGTGGTGGTGAAGACTGGCAGTAAAAGTGACAAAGAAACGTAAGAAGCAACTGGTAACACAGCTTTGTTAAAACCAACATGAAACAAAAGCACAACGTGAACTTAGATACAAAGGTGTAAAGAATCTTTAGAGGACTGGGTGGTTCACTGCCTCATTTATGGAATTGTGGAATCCCAGAGTGGTTTGGGTTGGAAGGAACCTTAAAGCTCATCCAGTTCCAGCCCACTGCCATGAGCAGGGGCACCTTCCAGTGGACCAGGTTGCTCCAAGCCCCATCCAACCTGACCTTGAAAACAACAGGTTGTATTTCTTCAGTAGTGGCTGTAGTTGTAACTGGTCTTTAGGAGACAATAATGTCCATAACACCTTAGGTGTACATTTTGGTTTCTGAGAAAAGCAGCACGTTGCAGTGTCCAGCTTAAAACTGTTCCTGGCTAGGAAAAGCACCGTCTTCTATCAAAGCACAGAGCAGGAGGGCCTGTTGTGTCAGTTTTACTTCTCCCTGCAAGACTTTTTGGAAGATCACTCAAAAGTATAACAGAAGGAGAAATGAGGCTGGTTTATTCTGTGTGCACAGCTGGTGTCCTGCTGGCTTTCTCCTCCAGCTGAACACAGAGGTGCATGTATGTTACTTCTTCTTTTCCAGGCATTATTAAAAACCAAACCACAAACCCATTGACAAATAATTTGAACTTGATATAAGTCAGCCTGCTGATTGAGTATTTCCCTCCTGAGTTAAGTGATCTGTATGGAAAAAAACAAAGGATGTGGACTTGGTGATCTTAAAGGACTTTTCTAACCCAGTTCATTCTAGGATTCTATGACATAGGTGGATTTTTTAAGCATTTTGACACAGGTTTTGCTCAAATTCACAACAGGAAGAACACCCAAAGCCCAAACTGCCTCAGCCTTCCCCCTTCTTTAAGCTGTCATTGCCAGTACATGCACCTTTGTTTTAGTTCTATGCCAAGTTTACTGTGACCTTCTTGGGACAAACAGAAGCGGAGTTTGCTGGTACTGCTCATTAAATGCAAGGGGATTAACAGCCCGTTTATATCCTGTAAACCCACAGGGCTATCAGGAAATAACTAAGCCCTAAAGTTTTAGGTTTGTAGAAATGATTTCCTCCTAATGCATGTACTTGTGGGGGGGGGATGTCAGAATCCTGTTATGTAAGAGAGAGGCAGAGCCCTGTATTAATCCCAGGGAATGATGTTTAATGGCTTGTTTCGTCCTTTATTGGTCTAAAGAATTCCTCGGGAATCAGCTGACCAGAAGTGCCAGGGAAGTATTTTTACCTCTGTCACTGAAATTATTATGGGTCAGTAATTTCACTAATCTTCTTTGCAGCGAGATTAGATTGTGAATGCTGTGGTGCAGGGCAAACTTGTTTACGCAAACTGCTTAGTCCTGTGAGTGCCATCGAGTGCAAGTACCACAAAGTAATCAAATGCGGTGTCCCTGTGCTGAGCCAGGGCTTGAAATATTTATTGCCTTGGCTCTGCTTCAGGGTGACAGGGTTTCCTTGGGAGATAGTGCTTTGTAACGTGAACTTTAATGCGTTGTGTTTGGTATAGCCAAAGAATGGCCATGGCATAAGCTTGAAGCCAAAATTGCTGTGGTTTGATTTCATGGTGAGAGTTGGGTCCTATTGCACAAAACAGTTTTGCATGAATGAGTAAAAACTGTTGCCCATTGTTCTAGACCTCCGACAGCTTCAGATGCCACTCGTGCGTTTACTTTCTGTTGTAAATAGCGGCTTAGAGAAGCATTAATATGCCATATTTATGACTAAAATACTCATAAAATGTGTTCACTGATAGATAAGATACGAAATGTTGATGAGTATAGGCAGCTGGTGGTTAAATAAGACAACATATCCGAGGTAACAGCTAACTGCATTATGCTGTGTCCTCTTAGGACTTCTAAAGACTCATAGTTCCATCCTTGACAGACCTGTGTTCTATTATTAAACCCCATCTTGTGGCTTATTTACAGGCCAGCAGGAAAAGAGTTTTATGCAATGCAAGGCCTGAAGTATTCCTCGTGTCATGGAGTGATGAACCACAGCAACTTGCCTCTGTGTTGCAGGCTTTCCTATGTGCCCTACTTACTCAATAGAAAAACCCCCTAATCCTGGGGATTTTATTTCCCTCTCTGTAGGACAGCACTGAGTAATTACTTTTCTCTTGTGAAGGTAGAGATGCAAAGTTTAATTAATGCCCATTAGGAGATGCTGCTGTACTTAAACGAATTCATTAGGACAGGGTGTTTAATGTTCACCAAAATAGCAAATAACTGCAGTGGGCTGAATGTTGTTTATGCTGTGCTGCGTGGTGTTGTTTTGTACTGCTCTGTTCTGTATGTCAGAATATGGGGGTCTTGCTTAGCCAGGAACATCTTTTCTAACCCCAGTGTGAAGTGTACAGAATCAAAATGAGGTTTGGGTTTCAAGTATTAATCTATCTCCTGCTGCTTTGTCACTGCAGAATTGAGTAACCTGAGGGGAAAAAGGTACATTTTTCTGCTCAGTCGGAATGAAAACTGTAGAATCCCAGGCTGGTTTGTGTTAAAGGGACCTTAAAGCTCACCCAGCTCCACACCCTGCCACGGGCAGGGACCCCTTCCACTAGAGCAGCTTGCTCCAAGCCCCTGTGTCCAACCTGGCCTTGAACACTGCCAGGGATGGGGCAGCCACAGCTTCTCTGGGCACCCTGTGCCAGCACCTCAGCACCCTCACAGGGAAGAGCTTCTGCCTAAGAGCTCATCTCAGTCTCCCCTCTGGCAGGTTAAAGCCATTCCCCTTGGCCTGTCCCTACATCCCTTGTCCCAAGCCCCTCTCCAGCTTTCCTGCAGCCCCTTCAGGCACTGGAGCTGCTCTCAGGTCTCCCCTTCAGGAGCCTTCTCTTCTCCAGGCTGCCCCAGCCCAGCTCTCTCAGCCTGGCTCCAGAGCAGAGCTGCTCCAGCCCTCGCAGCATCTCCATGGCCTCCTCTGGCCTCGCTCCAACAGCTCCACGTCCTTCTGCTGCTGCTGCCCCAGAGCTGGATCAGGGCTGCAGGGGGGGTCTCCCCAGAGTGCAGCAGAGGGGCAGGATCCCCTCCCTGAGCTGCTGCTCCCGCTCTGGGGATGCAGCCCAGCACACGGGGGGATTCTGGGCTCAAGCGCACACTGAAGCCAGGTCATGGGGAGCTTCTGTCAACCAATACCCCCAAGCACTTCTCCTCAGGGCTGCTCTTAATCCAGTCTCTGACGTGTGAAATGCTTCGCTGTCACTTAGTTCCACTGGTTGAGTAGCTTTATTAGTATGAATCTTTGGTATTAATCTTTCTAACTTAGTAAGTATCTTGCAGAAGGCAGGGAAAACATTCTTCTTGTCACCCCCGCTTGTGGGTTGAACCTGCAGTTACAAATATTTATAAATCACAGGTATTAGTATTGTTGAAACAGTGTCCTTAGCACGTCCTTTAAACATAAGCACAGACGAGTGATTTGCACAGTTCTTCATTTAAAGCTGTTTTCCTGTAATTAGCTGTCTGCCATCCCAACTGTCAGTTACTGTTTAGAGAAGCATTGGCAGCATTTGTGCTGTTCAAACAGTTCCTTATCCCAAGTGCTGAGAACTGGAACTCTCTGGAGACCGGAGAACCTGTTACCGTGCTGTGATTTGTATGAATCGGATGAACTTCGGCCATGTAACAGTCTGATTTTTAGCACAAATCCCATGGCAAGACAGGGGTGGCTGTTGGGAAGCAGGAGGGTTTTGGCTTTCCCAGGCCTTTGCAGGGATATGGAATGAACATGGAAATGACCTTCCAGATGATCTCCTGTTTGAACTGCGGTGCTTACCATTGCTTGGAAAGGAGTTAACCTGCATCAGGCTGTGGTGATCCTGAGGGCAGTTGTGGCCCCAAGGATGGGATCCTGGGGTCTTCATTACCCTTTTTATCAGCCTGTATCCGTACAGAAGCATGTGTTGTATATCCACAGGGAAGTTCCAAGGTATCCAGAAACTTACCAACTGTTCTCTGCTTTTTATCTCACTTAAAAGTCTACTGAAAATAGGATATGCTTCCATTCAAGCATCAAACCCAGATGCGTAATGCAAAGTGTCATGCTGTGGGAATAGTGAAAGGGTTTTTACCTGAGGAGGTTCTTTTTGTGGACTGTTTTTTCTTATCCTGAGTGAAGGAGAAAAAGGACTTCAATCAGTGTCTGCTTTGTTGAATCATCTTCGGGGGGACATAACATTTGTTGGTCTGAAATCCTTATTTATTGCCTCTTGGCAAATACATGCACTATTCTTTATTCTAGCTGAACTATGCACTTAAGAGTTCTGTTGCTCTTGGTGTGTGTGCTTGCCGAGATGCTGGGTATGAAGGAAATGGAGAAGAAAAACAATACCTCTTATGTATCTCAAAGAACCCCAGTTCCTTGATAGAACTTTTTATCTTACCTAACAAATTGAAACTGGGACATTGGAACTGGGCCCTTTCTTCAGGCTTGCAGCGATCTGGAAAGATCATTGGCATTCCTTGTTACCTGGCAGTACAAGCTGGAAATGCAAAGTGTAAGGTTTAACAAATACACAGAGATAAAAACAAAACCCTGCTTTTTGAAGTTAACAACGTGCATCTGATTCAAATGCAGGGAACTAAAGCAGTGCCTCCTGATATAGCTGGAGCTCAGTGCAACTGCAAACCTCTGCAGAGGAGCAGAGGATATTTGAGATTTTCTTCTTCAAAATGTGTTCTTAGCCTGCACGCTGGGCATCCATTGGTTTTTATAACAACAGATGATGCAGTTGCCCTTTCCAGTAATACTCCTTGTGGCACAGGAGCCCCTCTGCCGCACACAGGATGCAGGGTGCTGGGCTTCCCGAGCATTTATTGATGTGCTGCTTATCAAACATACACAGCATTGGGTTCACCTGATTCTCTGACAGTGCTTTAGGAAGGCCCCTGTAGTCTCTTATTAAGGCGAGAAACTAGCAGTTAAAGACAAGCTAATCTCTGTTTTATCACATTATTTATTTGAGTAGCAAGATATCTGGTTTCTTTGCTTTGCTGTGCCTGTACAGCTGCCAATGAGGCCTCAACAGTGACTTTTGGAACTTAAATGGGTTTGTTCAGTGACAACTGCTAGCTGTGTAATTGCTACTGATTCTGACTGGATATGTTGAGTAAAATTAGGGAAGGATCTTGCCCACATTCCAGTGGCAGTTTTGTGAGATGATGAATATTGTTAGGATGGGTACTTGCTGTCAAATTTGCTTGATATACTTCTTATGATTGCAGGTGTGGGGTAGATTTTCATCATCTGGCTGTATGTTTTATTATCGTGGTAAGTTGATATATGTCATATACTTGTATTCAGACAAAAATAACCTTTTAAAAGCCTTACCTTCAGGTTCATATGTGTGTCCTGCAAGCAAGGAGAAAGGAACCATTCTAATAAGAAGTATCTACTGTGGTTAACAGAAGTATCTGCTGCGCTCTGGCGATAGTAAAGCATTTCAAAGAGGTTAGTGCAGAACCTGTATGGTCAGACAAGGATGCAGAAAAGGGAATGATGTGATAAATACAGGAAAGAACCCTACTGTGCTGTCAGCTTGGGTTTTCCTGTTGGGGTGTTCATCCCTAGCTGCCTTCTGATTGATTGTGAATTGAGAACAGAAATTAGATTTGGCTTTGCCTTCAAAGCTGTCTCTTTATTTGAAGTGCTCTCTTATGAGAATTCCATTTCTGTGTCAGTCTTGAATTTAGTGAGCTCTTTAAGCAGATCTAAATGAGCTCAGCCTTTGGAGCCAGCTGCATCAAGATGATGACTGGCGAGCTTCCCGAGCTGAATGCACCTCAATCCAAGAGCTGAGCGCTCCGAATGCAGTGAAACTTGTCACTGTAGCTGGAGGACACTTTCTGTGTCATAGCTTCTACAAACGTTATTATTTTGCTTACAACACCTACCATGTGCTGAACTTTTGGGGGCAGAAAGCAACTGGTGAAAGTTAATCACTGAATCTAATAGATTATCATCTGCACAGTTGTTGTGAACATCTGCTGGGGAGCAGTTATTTTCTGCCCTGTTCTTTAGACTTGGATTCTTGTTCACTCCTGATATGTCTCTTTTGTGGTCATTTATTGTACATAAGGGAGAGTAGATGGCTTGGTGGAGTGATAATGTGTGTTTGTATCTGACTGCAGCCATGGCCCATGCAAGCTTTCTAAAATCAGATGGTTTGGTATTTTATGTATGGTTGTATGTGGCTTAGTCTTGGGTTTATGATGGAAAGCATGAGGTGGATATGAAAACAGTGGTTATCTTGCTGTGAAGTTGCTGTCCTTGCTTTTCTGCTCTGCTTCAACTGCTTCTAGTTTATAGAATGTTTTAAAGTAGTGGAAGAAGTTTGTTCTGTAGCTAAAAGAATTGGAAATGCAGCTGTTGTGTTCCCCATGTGGAATAACCTCTCCATAGGTAACATGCTAACACATACCAGCTGGAAGTTCATCTGCTGCAGATCTGACCTGTGTTTTGTGCTCAGAAGGTCACCTAGGTGACAGTGAAAGAGCTAGTTTTCTTTGATGTTCAGTAAATTCTAGTTATGCAAACTAGATTTATCCTTTGAACGAGCAGGTTATTTGCCCTTTTGTGCTCTGCCAGTTTCTCAGGCACAGGTGTGTTAAGAACTGCATTGCAGAAGCACTTCCGAAGACAAGATTTTGTAAAATCTCTTTCTTTGGGAATTTTATGGCTTTTCTGGTTTGCTTGGTTGCGTTTTTTTGTTTGTTTTGGAGGTTTTTTGGTTGGTTTGGGGTTTCTGTTTTTTTTTTTTTGGGGGGGGGGTTGCTTTTAGCTTGATAATATTTAACAGATAAAGTGCAGAGGAGAGGCAGCAAGTGCATCTTTTCAAAGTAGCTGGGCACTATGTGCCATGTTCTGGTGCCTAAGGGAACTAAGTCCCTTTGGTCCCAAGACATCTGACTCTCTGGCCGCTCATCAGGAGGTGCTTTGGTAAGTGCTTGAGAAGAGGCTGGAAGGCCAGATCTTGCAGAAGGTGTGCTTCCAGGAGTGTGTCATTCCCGGTATGTGCTCCTCTTAAGCAGCAGTAATCTGTAATAAATCCCTTGCGATAAGGATATTGAAACATCTCTTACCCATTTCATGTCTGCTCTAGGTGGACTTTCCATTCTGTAAGACATGGGTTTATTATTAATCTGAAGTGTTCTATTTTAATAGCTGTTAGTTACCAGCTTCTCTTTCCATACACTGGCTGACATCCTCTGTTGAGACTGTTTCCTTACGAACTAGTGATAAGAAGAAGAAATGCTGAGAAGCAGTTGTTGCATGACCAAGTACCCAGCTGTGTACTCCCAGAATGAATCCCATGGCAATTAGTGAACAATTCCTTGGCAGTCAGAGGCAAATATGAAACAATAAACACAGCATGAGGAAATAATAATAATAATTAGAAAAATAGAAGCATTTTCGGAGCTTAAGCCATTGGCAGCATCAGGTCCACCATCTGTGTTGCTGAAGAGCTGACAGTGTTGTGGGTAAGTCATACCAAGGTCAGTTGAACTGATTTAAATTCCTTAACCCTTTATTAGCAAAATGTTAACATTTCTGGTTTCTAAGCATGGGATGCATCATAATTTAAATGACTGTGGATATCTAACTTCAGCTGTCAGTGGAAGAAGATCATCAGTTGTGCTGTGGGGTTTTTACCTGCTGTTAACCTGAAGATGTTTAGCCAGCAAGAGCATAGCACAGGAAGTGAAAAACAAAAAAATACACCAGCCATTTAAGGTTAACCTTTAAAGTTTAATGTTAATTCTGTTACTGGAGTGGAGTTGCCATTGTTGTATCTATGGGTGAGTGCATGCAAAGGAGGAAGATAAAGATCGCTATGACCTTCTGGCTATATAATTTAGAGCTGTGGCTGCAGTTACAACACTCTGCCCTCTGGAATGATTCTCTTCTGCAGTGCCTCTTGGTTTATTTCCTCATTAGAAAAGTAAATGAGTATGGGCTTGGCGTCATCCTTCCCTTTTCACCCTCTTCAACGCCCGTCTTGCCCCTGCTGTCCAACAGAACAGCATGACTCTGGTTTTGGGACCCATTACTCATCGCAGGTAATAACAGGACAAGGAGTAAATTTGGAGAAAGCGTGTATGTTGTGAACAGTGCTGTTTAGCACGTGGCTGTACTGGGATTTATTAGATCAGAGATGTATTGATGAAATACACAGTTAACATTTCAGTTCCACAGGTGCCCCTCTGGTGAAATGGCTGGTTTGGGCATGTTCCATGCAGGCAGGGGATGGGAAAGCAGGGGGATGGATTCTCAAGGTAAATGCTGAATGTGGTCTGTGTGTTCCCAGCATGGCTTTGGGAACTGGACATGGCTGCAGTGGTGCCCAGACACCTATGGGAAGTTCCCTGGGTTCAGATTTAACAGCGAACCAGACCTTGTGCATAGGGATGTGAGGAACTCCTGGAAGGGAACAGCTGCTGACTAGATGTTGGTTAGCTGGGTTTGGGTTTACTCACTGGCTGCCGTTCCCGAGAAAAAGCTTCTTCCATGGTTCTGGCCTTTACACATGCAAGATACTCTTAGGATAGTGCAGAAAGTGACATAAGGAATAAACACTTTCTATCTTGTGCAAGATGTTGGAAACACTTGTTTGATAATGTAACAAGGAGTCTAAGAGGTTTAATTCTTTTAATGTTACTTTAACTGGTATTGTCATGTGCATATAAGCTGCACATGCTATGCAGGTTATGTCAATACAAAGGTTGGACCAAATCATCCTTGAGGTCCCTTCCAACCTGGGATTCTGTGATTCTATGTTATGAGTCTGCATAAGGCATAAACCTCTCTACCAAGTGGTGTTTTCCATGTTGGGTGTAGCCTTTCCTGCCTCCGAGAGTACTTATTGATTGTCCCAGTGCTGTTGTGCAGTCAGGTCAAGGAGTTACGTGTTCCTTGTGCTGTTTATCTGATTACTGAGCGTCTCGGTTCAGGTTTTAGCCCAGAAATGTGCTAAATTTGGAGGCGTTGATGACCATCTGTCTTAACATACTCAGGAATAACAGGGTTTTCCATTCAGCATTAGGACTGAAAGCATTCAGTGGTGCTACTCTGAATATATTATGTATATACCATGACATGGTACACTGGCTAAGATAAATTATAGTATCCTTAAGGATACTATCAAACTCTAAGCTG
Organism: Pezoporus wallicus; assembly: GCF_028554395.1. Classification (NCBI taxonomy): domain Eukaryota; kingdom Metazoa; phylum Chordata; class Aves; order Psittaciformes; family Psittacidae; genus Pezoporus; species Pezoporus wallicus. The sequence continues at coordinate 685,969 of NW_026642060.1, forward strand.
TATGTCCTGGTAGGCTCAGTGCTTGTTCCCAGGAGATGCTAAGGCAAAAACCACAGCTGTAGGGGAAGGTGACTGTTCCTGTAATAATACTGCTTCAGGTTTGGAACTCTACGATGGTGTTTAGACCTTGGGCTTTGCTGCTGACGTGTTGGAGGTCAACTTGCTCCACGCCTACCCTTTAAATGGCAAGCTCTGCTTTGTTTCCTTACCTGCCCACTATACTGCATTTCCTTTTGTGTTTCCTTGGGTGTTGGTGTTGCTCATGTGGCAGCACCTCGGTGGCTGTGGGGGGGTGTAGCTGGTGGGTGGGAAAAGTCCTTCTACCAGGATGCAGTTTCTCCCCAGTGCGGATGTTGGCTCTTGTGAAGAGCCACGTTATGGCATTGACTGGAGCCCTGTGCCCAGGGTTCCTGGTGATGGCAGAGCCTCAGCATGCTCATGACTAACCTGTGTGCTTGCCTCTTTCTTCCTTTCTTTCCCACTTGCTATTAAGCCGAGTACAGTAAATAATTAATTCCCAGTTCAGTAGATGCTCTTTATGGGGAGGCAAAGCAAGTATTGAAATGTGGACTCAAATGTACACAGTGCAACTGAATCTTTTAATTTTTTGCTGCTACTAGTGTTGCTCTAGAGAAAAAAAATATTTAACTAGGTTATAATAATTGTACTTTTGGGGATAAATAGGCCATTTTTGTAGGAATCTAATAGTTGAGGTTTGTTCTTTGAATGGGGTTGTGTCTATTTTTGTGATTTTGTGCGTGCTTAATCTGTAGGATAGGAATTGTTCAACTCTTTGATTTCCCAAATCACTTTTAGTTCACCGGTGTGTTTTTTCCGAGTCCTCCACGGTCCAAACACTTCTATTTATGGGACATTTTAGAGTGGGAACGATAATGAAGCCAATTTTTTCACTAAATTGGAACTCTTCAATACCTATATCCTCCTGTAAATTTAAAGCTACTGCATTGTTTTGCTTCAACATAGTGGTTCCTTCTTTATGTTGCAGATTCTCTGCCTGCATGGCCATAAAAATAAATTGTGAACAATCAGTTAGGACAGGGGATGTAATTAGTTAAAGCTTAATGAAGCTTATATTTCAGAGCAGGCTCATCTGCAAAAACACTGTGTCGGCTAAATCGCTGCTGCAAATGGGTGGTTTCATAATTGCATTTCAAGTTGGGTTGATAAAACACTTTTATCTTGATGATGCCTCATTACAGTCTGTCTGCCCTCGGTCACTGAGCATTTGTCGTGCAGCCCTGCTCTCAAGGAGTAGCAAGGTTAAGGAGCTTGTCTCCGACTTGAAACCTCTTTGGATGAGGTGTGTGTGAACCTCTTCATGCTCCTGCTGGTCGTGCTACTCCATGGAGTGTTTCAGGCACATTGTGGGTTGGCTTCCACGTCAACAGACACAGGCAACGACGAGCTGAACGTTTAAAGACTTACTGGATGCTGGTCTGAAGCCAGGCAGGAGCTGGTGGGTCCCCAGGTGCTGAGGAGTGAGCCATGGGTAAGGTGGGTGCTCACTGCACTGCTCACAGCAGTTTGTGACCCCATGAACCTCTCTGCCTTGACTCTCCTGGGATGCAGGTAACAAGGAGATGTCAGCATCAGCTGCCTGAGGGTATTAGAAATCATGCCAAACGGTGGAGGTGAGCACACAGTTGTGCTGACAGCAGGTTGGACAGGGCTTGGAGCAACCTGGTCTAGGGAAGGTGTGTCAGCCCACAGCAGGGATTTGAACTGGGTGAGCTTTAAGTTCCCTTCCAACTCAAACCAGTCTGGGCTTCTGTGACAGCTCTTCTGAATGAGCTGTAGCTTTCAGTGGTGGTGACTTAAACCATTCCCATGACTCACTTTGGAGCTCGTGAGTCTGCACCACTGATGCAATCACATGAAGTTTATTGCTCTGGTTCTCTTTGCTGTGGAGCTGGGTTTCTGCAGTGAAGAGCTGTGATGGGATGCGATAGGACTCCCTGGGTGATTTCAGTTCTTGCTTGCACTTCACTGAAAACCAGTTGGATCCCAAAGGCTGAGCGGTTCCTGTTTGCTGGCATCCAGCTCATGCTTCTTCTCTTCAAAGAAAGCACTATTTCTTATTTAACTGACAATCTTGGGTGCCATAACTGAAAATAAATCTAAATGAATAGTGATGAAATAACAGGACATGGTGTATAAGGGAAGAGATAAATTCCTCTCAATTTTAATACTATGTGATGATTAACTTAATGCATAGGAGAACATTCTTTCTTTTTGTGACTACTCCAACAACAGCATGCTGTTAACAGTATAAATGAAGCACAGCTGATACAAAATCCTGTGTTATGGCTTGTGTTCTGAGAGAAAGTATTTTTTGTATTTTATTTTTATAAAAATGGTGTGACTTTGGACAAGGGCCTGCAGGGACAGGCCAAGGGGAATGGCTTGAACCTGCCAGAGGGGAGACTGAGATGAGCTCTTAGGCAGAAGCTCTTCCCTGTGAGGGTGCTGAGGCGCTGGCACAGGGTGCCCAGAGAAGCTGTGGCTGCCCCATCCCTGGCAGTGTTCAAGGCCAGGTTGGACACAGGGGCTTGGAGCAAGCTGCTCTAGTGGAAGGTGTCCCTGCCCGTGGCAGGGGATGGAGCTGGATGAGCTTTAATGTCCCTTCCAATACAAACCATTCCATGATCCTATGAAACCTGTTTCCTTCCAGCCCTGCTTGTGCAAAGAGGGTATCTGTGAGAACCGTGCATGTTCTGTGCTCCTGCAGGCGCTGTCCTGGGCTGGCTGCTGGGATTCCTCCACCTCTCGCTGTGGTTCCACCAACGTGCCCTGATCCTGGCTGTTGGAGCAGCCTGAACCAAGCATGTCTCCATGCAGAATCGCTGTGTGAACTCTGTATGAGTCAGGCATTAAGATTAGTCATGGCCAGTGCACATCTGGAGTTAGGATTTTGCTGACTGTCCCGATTGCACAGAGAGAATGGGGGTGGGGATTGCATGTGTGTGTGTTAGTTCGTTGTTTTGAGATGTCACTCATCCATACCTCTGTGACATGGCCCATCTGGGAATGGGATCAGAGGAGTGCTGACCTGGCACTGCAGAGGTGGTGGTTTGCCTTTCTGGGAGGCCTTGGGAGTGCAGTGAGGCACAGCTGTGTGATCCACAGCGTGAATTTACTGCTTCACTGCCTCTCTTGTAGCGAAGCAGAAGCTATCCATTGGGAATGCCACAGCCCACCTCTGGGAGTGGGGGGATTTCCCGAGGTCCTTGAAAAGCCAGTTCAAGAAGCAATAATTCCTTCATAAAAACTGCATGACAACTGTTCCTTGGAACAGGACTTGCTCCAGTTGCTCCTTTATCATGTGTCTGGTGCTAAGACCGGCTCCTTCCCTGGTGGGAGCTTGGAGGTGTCCTAAGTAGGGGTTGAGCCCAGCAGAGCCGCGTGCCCAAAAAGCCCATCGATGGTGTTCCTGCACAGGCCAGCGTGTGGGAATGAACCACGCTGTTATGAGAACTGTTGCACTTGCAGGCAGTGTGAGGCAGGGACATTTGGGATGGGTCCGGTTTTCGGAGCCCAGTTTGCTGTGGTATGGGTCCAGCTATGCCGGACCTTCTACTGGCACTCACAGACAAAGCCGAAGAAATGGTTTTCATAGAATCAAACTGGTTTGTGTTGGAAGGGATCTTAAAAAAATCACCCGGTTCCAACCCCTGCCACGGGCAGGGACCCCTTCCACTAGAGCAGCTTGCTCCAAGCCCCTGTGTCCAACCTGGCCTTGAACACTGCCAGGGATGGGGCAGCCACAGCTTCTCTGGGCACCCTGTGCCAGCGCCTCAGCACCCTCCCAGGGAAGAGCTTCTGCCTAAGAGCTCATCTCAGTCTCCCCTCGGGCAGGTTAAAGCCATTCCCCTTGGCCTGTCCCTACATCCCTTGTCCCAAGCCCCTCTCCAGGTTTCCTGCAGCCCCTTTAGGCACTGGAGCTGCTCTCAGGTCTCCCCTTCAGGAGCCTTCTCTTCTCCAGGCTGCCCCAGCCCAGCTCTCTCAGCCTGGCTCCAGAGCAGAGCTGCTCCAGCCCTTGCACCATCTCCATGGCCTCCTCTGGCCTCACTCAAATAGGTCCACGTCCCTCATGTGCTAAGGGCCCCAGAGCTGGAATTTTGCAAGCAGTTTGCTGTGAATGTTTTCTGTTGTCCCTGTTGGTTGGTCACCCAAGAGGTTTGTTCTGCTCCTGGAGAGCAGGCAGGCATACAGCATCTTTGTGAGGAGAGTAAATCTGTCTGGCTCTTACTCTGTCAGACTCCAGACTGAAATAGGTTAGTGGGCCTAGGAATTATGCAGAGTGTAATTGCATGTCTTGCATCCTATGGAAAGCAGGCTAAAAATAAACGTGTCTGTGATTTGCATAGGTTCTATTCTAATCAGAACACTCAAATTAAAAGGAAAGGAAAAAAAAAAAAACAGAAAAGGTCTTGGCATGTGACCACATACCCTTATGCTGGGAAAACAGTGCCAAGTCCCAAGCAGATTGAATGGCTTGTGTAACACCGAGCAGCTGCAAGGACATTTTACTTTGGGGATGTGACTGAAACATGCCATTCTATAGGCGTACACACCGCTTAAGTAATAAGACATGGCATGTTATGTGTACGTCAGTGCCTGAAATGTGATGCTGTGTTAGGGCAAACACAAGGGTACCCCATTTCTGCCAACTACTGCAGTAGTTTAACCTGCAAAAGTACCCTGTTGTCATGTGGAATCCCTTGTTGGGGTGGAGTATTGAACCAACACTATGGGAATGTCAGCGAGTTAGAATTTGCACATTAGCAGCAGAGTATCAAAGGGAAGCATTAATATTGAAGAGTTTGGGGACTCCAGTACCATTTTGTTCACTTGTGTATGATAGTGTTTCTAGACCAAATTGGTTTGTTTGCTGTCTTAGTAAATCTTTCTCTCTAGTGTGAATACAGTAAACCCTCACATTGTAAATTTAAGGGAATGAAGGGAAGATTGTTTATAACTTGGGGGAAAAGAAACCATATTTCGCCTGAGGAGAATTACCTCTGTTATTTGAGTTCCTTATCTTTTGGTTTGGAGTGTTCCACTTCTGCGTCTGCTCAATTAAGGGCAGACTAAATGATTTCTGTATGATAATCTGTGACAGCTACAGCGTACTCTGGTTTCAAGGCTCCCATGTCTTTATTTGACTTTGCAGTACGCGGGATGCAGTGACAGATGCTGCTCATGCCAGACAGCCTCTGTAGTTACAGGGAGTTGCTCGGTGATTAAAACTCAGCAAGGGATTGAGTGCATAATGTGGAAGCCTTAATAAAGTGCTATTATTAAAACAAGCCTGTATTTTAATTTTTTAACACATTTGCATATTACAAATTCTAATTGCTGGTTTGACCCTTTAGATTGGTGTAAAACACTCTTGTAATGTGTTTGAGCCCGTGTGTGTGTCTCCATACAGGCTCCATCACTTGCATGGTGATATTCTGTCCTGCTCAGTGTGTCTGGATTCATCTGCTGTTGTGGTGTCCAAAGCCTGTTGCCTCTCCTGCTTTACATTCCTCTCTTACTTTGAGATGGCTGGATCTTGCAAATGTGTGTTTTGTGAGGTGTTTGAAGCTCCCAGGCTGTGCTCAGTGAGCATTCCAGATATCCCTGTAAATCACAGCCTCCCAGCCTGGTTTGTGTTGGAAGGGACCTTGAAGCTCAGTCCAGCTCCAACCCCTGCCACAGGCAGGGACACCTTCCACTAGAGCAGCTTGCTCCAAGCCCCTGTGTCCAACCTGGCCTTGAACACTGCCAGGGATGGGGCAGCCACAGCTTCTCTGGGCACCCTGTGCCAGCGCCTCAGCACCCTCACAGGGAAGAGCTTCTGCCTAAGAGCTCATCTCAGTCTCCATTCCCTGTGTCCTGTCTGTCCCTGCAGGCCCTTGTGTCTCCTGTGTCAGTGTCCTTCCAGGCTGTGGTTTATCTGAACGTATGCAAATACATCTTATTTGAGATGGAAATCGTGTCATTTTAGCGGATGGAATATCAAGGGTTCTGCTACAAAAGGAGGAGGACAGGGACAAGCAGAGCAGCACTGATGAGGAGGCAGTGCAGCTACAGTGGAGTCAGATGGAAGGATGCCTTCCCTGCTGACCTGCAGGAAGGACATCTTCATCTGGTGTATCACAGCAGTCACTCATCAAAGACTCTTCCCTCAGCCATTGTAATAGTATCAAAATACGAAATGCTGAGCAGGGTGTAGCTCTACTTTTAGGTACTGCCCCACAGTAATTAAACCCAAATTCTCTGCAGTGGGTCTTAGTTGTTTTAGGAAGCTGTAAACTGCTCCGATGAATTAAGCAGGATACATTCTGCCTCCCAGTGAAAAGTGGGGAAGGATCTTGAGAGAAGCAGAGAATTAAACCATCTCTTGAAAATATAGCAAATCTTTATAAATCAGCAAATGATTGTTGATCTGTTCAGTGCGTTTTTCACTTCTTAAGAAAACACCAACTCAAAAAGAGGAGAGGAGAGTCTCCATATATAATCTAAAAGGTCGAACTGTTCTCTTGTGGGAAGTTCTTTGGCATTTTTCTTCTCCTAAGTTGAAGGAAATGGTTATGTTTGCATTTTATTTGAAACCCATTCATTATTTTAAACCATTTTGAGCTCAACTTGTATCTCCTTCAGGGTCTGATCTTCTATCAGAAACAGCTGTACAGTTCTTTGTGCCTTGCTGTTCTCCTGTTTAATAATGGTACATTAAAATACTTGGTGCTTTCAGAGAAAACCCTGCCCATTGGTAATTCTCCTGATTGTACTCCCATGGGCAATGGGTTTCTTTGCATGTGCACTGTACTACTCTAATCATATCTGATACTTACATGCTTGAAGCTGGTATCTGAAAGTCTGAATTTCACTCAAAAGATTTTCATTTTAAAAATCCTTAAGGTTAAAGGCAGAAAATGGATGAGGGGATGTGAGCTTTTTTGCTACCAGTACTTTGCACAAAACCAACTTAAAAGGATGTCTGCTGTCACTCCACAGAAAGCATGCACAGGCTGACAATGTCTCAAGGTGTAATGAAATACAGGGAAGAAAAAGCAGCATTCAGTGAAAAGTAATGAACTGTGTGGTCCACCTGTAATTGCCAGCACTTCTCATTATCTCTTGGTGTACTCATCATTCTGGGGTTTTTACATGCATGTTTTGTTTCAGAGACAGGAAATCAAGAGGCAGAAGCTCTTCCCTGTGAGGGTGCTGAGGTGCTGGCACAGGGTGCCCAGAGAAGCTGTGGCTGCCCCATCCCTGGCAGTGTTCAAGGCCAGGTTGGACCCAGGGGCTTGGAGCAAGCTGCTCTAGTGGAAGGTGTCCCTGCCCGTGGCAGGGCTTGGAGCGGGGTGAGCTTTAAGGTCCCTTCCAACCCAAATCACCCTGGGATTCTGTGAACCCCACTACATGTATATGCATTCATGCAATGATACCTGCCTCTTCACATAACTGCCAGGCTCTAATGGAGTCTCGTAACTGAAATAACCACTGCAGCATGCTAGTCCCATAGAGCCTTTACCTGTTGTCATCCTATGTATGGGTTTCCAAATGAGCCTGCTGTTAATTAACACCTTACTCTGCAGTTCCACAGCAGTGCATGTCCCCAGCCTGCCGTGTGTTCGCAGCTGCGGGTGCCCCTTTGGAGATGTGGCGATGTCCAAGGAGCCGATTGGAGTCCTGCTCTCATGCTTCTCGAGCCCTGGCAGCCCAGGGCTTTGCTCTTGAGCTTTACCGCTGCTGTCCTCGCTTGGTGTGTGTTCTGGCATGGGAGCTGAATGCTTTTGCTTCCAGGTGGTTTAAAGGGTGTCTGTTGTTGGTTGTGGTTAGATGGGAGCTGCCCTCTGTGGGTGCTCAGGACTGTCCCCCCACCAGCTACATGTGGATGTTTCCTGCTCTGGAGCTAGGGAGGTAGAAGAAGCTTCTTTCCTCTGTTTAAAACCTCTTGATTTCACAGTGCTGGATCCTTATTCTTCACTTCCAAGATTCAGCCAACTATGATGCATTTATTTGCAAACGGAGGCAATTGTTGGTTGGGTAACAAGTGTTATTTTCATATAGCAACCAAATGGCACTGAAAGACTGTCTAAATGCCATCTGTGTTCTGCCAATGTTTTCTTTCTTCTTCCTTCTGCACTAAACAATAGGTTTTTTTCCTTTTTCCCCTGTGGTAGATGAGGAACCCAGCCATGTTTATTCACTATCTAGAGGCTTCTGTTACAGTCAAGTTCCCTGTTTCTACACTGCCAAAAATAAAGACCTGGAGGATTACATAGAGGCTCCCACTGCTGATACTTCATCTCGTGTCCTTTTCAGATCCGAGTGCTTTTCAGACTAAACAACGCATTATTTGCCAGTGCTTTTTGTATTTCTCAAAGGTTGCTTGGGGATATGCCTTCCAAAGAGTATTTTAGTGATCTTCAGAACTTGTACTGCTTTCAGGATGAAGTTCCTAAGCAAACGCAAAGTCAGATTATTTTTGCATAGCTTTACCAACAGTGGGCTAGTGGTAGAACGTTTCCAACCCCCCAAGATTTCAAGGAAGCAGTATAACAAAGTATGGTGGGACATTCAGGAATGGGGATTAAGAGACTTTATCTACCTGAATCAACCATCACCTAGTCTGAGGAGCTGAGCGGGTTATCCTGTAAAGGCTTGTGTTGATCGCCCCTTTGATCATTTCTAGTAATGAGCGATCTCCTAAATCTATAGGCTTAAAAAGTCCAAGCTCATAGTTACTGCTGCTTTCCGAGTGTATTTTGTATTACTAACACAAATAAGAAAATCCCTAAAGTGAAGTGGGATGTACCTACTGTAATGAGGTTTGGGGCAACCTTGTTTCTGAAATCTGGATAAAGAGTTCTTATTTATTCCAGCAGTACCATAAAACCTCACTTGGAGCATTGTGCACAGTTTTGGTGTCCTTCACATAAAAAGGACATGGAGCTGTTGGAACAAGTCCAGAGGAGGGCCATGAGGATGATCAGGGGCTGGAGCACCTCCCGTATGAAGATAGGCTGAGAAAGTTGGGGCTGTTCAGCCTGGAGAAGAGAAGCTGCGTGGAGACCTCAGAGCAGCTTCCAGTGTCTGAAGGGGGCCTGTAGGGATGCTGGAGAGGGACTCTTCATTAGGGACTGTAGTGACAGGACAAGGGGTGATGGGTTAAAACTTAAACAGGGGAAGTTTAGATTGGATACAAGGAGGAAGTTCTTTACTGTGAGGGTGCTGAGGCACTGAATGGGTTGCCCAGGGAGGTTGTGAATGCTCCATCCCTGGCGGTGTTCAAGGCCAGGTTGGACAGAGCCTTGGGTGCCATGGTTTAGTGTCCCTGCCCATGGCAGGGGGTTGGAACTGGATGATCTTCAGGTGCTTTCCAACCCTGACTATTCTGTTCTATGATTCAGTGATTCTAAAACATCCTTCCAGTGTTCTGAATGCAATGGTAAACAATTCATTAATACTGGAAGGCTTCTCTCTACCAGAATTTCTGTAAATAAAAATATGTATTACCAAGAATTGCTTGGACAGCATCTAACAAAGTACAATGGAAGAAACCTTTCAAAGTAGACCTTTCTAATATTTTTCAGCTTTCAGCTAGTAAATGAGTCTGGTTTGACAGATTATTGTGGCTATGAAGTGCCTTGAGCTTTTTTCTGTACAATGGGCCCTATGTAAATTCTTCTGTGAATTGTTCTGCATCTATCATGTTAATGTAATTAGATGAATCTGACATACTTACCCTTTACTTCTTCTGAATTTGCAGAATATCTTTAATGACAAAGCCACAGTTCAGCTTCATGAAAGATCCTTAATTCAATTTTCTTTAAAGAAGATTGACACTACTAACATTTAGCCACTTAACAACCTTTATTTCACATCATGGGAATTGGCAAAGGCTCTGCACCATGATTTCTCCTCAGTACAAAGAATCAAGATTTGCTGCTGTCCTTAAAGGTTTAAGGATTAGTTGTGTTACTTGGAGGAATTAAATTCCTTCTGCTACTGCTCAGGCAGGTCCTGCTGCTTGTCAGTGAGGTCTCTTCCAGTCCTGTTTCCTTCATTCTGTGTTTCCCACCCATACCGGTTGGGCTTGTGTTGTACTTTGTGCCTTGGAGTACTTGTAGGGATTTGTAAACCGGTCTTGATCTGTAAGATGAGTCTTGTAAATGTAGCTATTTGCATAGCTCTTCATTATTTATGAGATGTCAGTTTTTATTGCACAGGAGAACAGTGGGCAGGACAGCTTGAGAGTGCACAGAGGAGGTCAGATTCACCTGCAAAAACCACCCCAAGTCTGGATCTCTCCTGAATCCATCTCTGTAGAACGCTGGCATGCAGGAGGGTAATGATTTCCATATAGCTAGTGGCCCTTTATTGCATCTTTATGTGATGCAATTAAAAAGCATGGTAAAACCAAGCAAAGCTATAGCAATCTCAGCTGTCAGAAGACTGGGATGTTCTCAGCAGGGCTGTGTACAAAAGTTCATCTCAAAGGAAGAACAGGGTAAAGGTCTTCTCCCAAATTGTTCTTTGCCTGAAAGTTTGGATAATTCCTCAACTACTGTTTTTGTTCCTTTATTACATGCTTCCTCCAGATGCTGGAATAACTTCCAGAGCTGTGGAACGAGATTGATTTGGATTTCCCACACACAGATGCCGTGCGTGGCCACATCTCTGCCCTTCTCTCCATGGTTTGCTCCACTTGTTCCTGAGCCTCTTGTTCCTCCACGTAATGTTCATCACCTATACCTGGAATGTCTCTGCTGCTCCTGCAGTCAAGTCACAGTTGATACTAACCCTGTGCCAGCAGCTCCAGTCCACAGCTTTAAGTTGTTGGGGGGATGCTTGTGTAGCTTGCAGAGTGCAGCATGGCTTAATAAAAGTATCTTTGCTGACCTTGTCTTCAGTGAGATACTCTTTGCAGACATGTAGTAAAGGGGAATTCACCCAGCCCAGCACCTGTAGTGGGATCCTGTTAATAGCTGAAAGTTTTTTAAGACCTCTTGACAAGGAATTTAAAATCTATTTTAAAAATCCTTTCTTTTCCCAGCATTATCCCAGTGTCTCCTTTGATACCTATCCCTATTCCCAAATACTCCAGTTTTATCTCTGCTCATCAGCTTCTCATCCTCAGGGCTTTCCTTTCCCTGCCAAACAACTTTCCCAAGCCATTCCCCAATTCTCCCCCTGCTTATACAGTGTTGGTAATTTCGGAAGAGTTTGGTTCTTGATGTCTGTTGATCCGCTCTCAGCCCAAAGCTCTGCAGATGATCCTGGGTTGAAGGAGAAGGTGAGAAGTCTGCCACTATGGCCTGAACAGATTACAATATATTTTTGCTCCTTTTTCATACCCGTTAATAACTTGAGGGTTTTTTTTTTTAATCTTATCTTTGTAAAATGCATAATTTGCATTTCACATCTGAAAACAAGCTTCAATGTATCTGGCTCATCTCCTACGTTTGTTCTAGGAAATCCAGTTTCATTCTTCACCTTGTCTGTTCTTTTCATTGTCAGGGAAGAATGTGTGTCTTGTGACAGATCTCTGTTTTCAGACAGATGTCACTACCTACCAGCAGTAGAGCAAATCAAGATGCCCTTTGAGTATCCAAGCCAGAGACCAGCCTGCTGTGGCCCTTCAGAGAGTCTCGGCTGAGTGAGTCAGTGGTTGGCCTTTTCTGGTGTCAGCTCTGGCAATCAACAGTGGTGATTCATTTAGACTTTGGGAGCAGAGCAGCATGGACCTACTGCTGCTTGAGCCTCATTAAAAGGCAAATGAAGCTGTACATGTCACATTGCTGTGATGATTATCTGCCTTTGAACATTCATGCAGCGGCTTACCTCTGAAGCAGTGGGTCAGCACTGGATGGCACATAGGTGCTGATTGAGCCTTGTGCACCGAACATGACGATTTTCTTGCTCTTTCTAGCTCTTTGTCTCTTAGTAATCCTTCACCTGACAGTGTGATTGCTCCCAGGGAATGAGCAGAAGTTAACTTGAGCTGAGATCAGCCCACAATAGGACCAGGATCGCAGTTCCCAGGCGGGTTGCTGGTACAGATGTGGTTTTCATCTCAGCTTCCTTACTGGCCTGAATTTTCCCCATGGAGCTTCCCTCTGTAATCGGCAGAGGCCAAACCTAGGTTCTTGCATCCATTACATGGAAGACAGGGAGGTGTTGAGCAGGACCATGTCCATGGAGCCCTTGGTGGGCTCTAGCACTGAGGTGCGAGCTGCCAAGCAGCACTCTCTGCCTTGGTTGTTCTCCTTGGTGATTCCAGGGCTACTGGAGCCTGTGAAGGAAAATCAGATTCACATCAGTGTTCCTGCCCCATGAGCTGAAGAAACCTGCACTTGCTGGCTGGGGTGGATGTTCCCAAAGTGGTGCTGTGTTTGAATTCAAGTAATTTGGACCTTCCATCTGTTTCCTGGACAGGGAATGCAGGTGTGTGTTGGCTGGGTGAGCAGCATCAGTGAGGGCTATGGCACTGCTGGGCCTTCCCATCTTTTCCACCTACCGTGAATAAGGTGATGCTGTTGCATGCTTTTAGAAATGGTCTGTGTTCAGTGAACACAGGATCTGTAACTTGCATTAAATTACTATGTGCAAGTAGTGGATGAGGGTTATCACAGAGTTAATGTGTTGCACACTAATTATAACTTTGGTTTCCTGGTACAGAGTAACTTCAGCAGAGCCTCTCTTGAAATGGCTTTTGCTTAGTCCTGTCAACAATCACTTCATCTTACTGTGTGTATTGACAGGCTAGTTTTAATTAAAACTGTAACTGTTTTCCACTTGATCGACTCTGTAATTCCTATTTTAGTGAGCCAGTTCTAAGCAAGGCCGTTTAGCTGGTTTATTAACCCTTAATGTGTGTTTCATGGGTAATTTTCATATTCCAGGTTGCCTGTTGCAGCTGCTTCTTGCATTAACACATCAGGCAGCTGAGCGTAACCTTGGGCAGTGAGGAATTCTGTTTGCGTGTGTGACGGTCTGAATTTCCAGTGTGAAGTTCTGGTTACTTTTCTGCCCTGCTTTGCTGCCATTGAGAAAACAAAATCACACGGCATGGAATCAGCCAGGCTGGAAAAGCCCTTTCAGCTCATCCAGTCCAACCTCTGTACCAGCACTGCCAAGGCCACCACTAACCCATGGCACTGAGGGGGTGTGAGCGCTGCAGGGATGGTGACTGCAGCCCTGCCCTGGGCAGCCTGTTCCAATGCCTGAGCACCCTTTGGGGAAGGAATTGTTCCTCAGCTCCATCTAAACCTGCCCTGGGGCAGCTTGAGGCCGTTCCCTCTTGTCCCATCCCTTGTTCCCTGGGAGCAGACACCGATCCCACCTCTCCAAACCCTCCTGTCAGGTAGGGGTAGAGAGCAGTAAGGTCCCACTGAGCCTTCTCAAGAAAGCAGCTAAGGCAGTTAGCTAACCTGCATCGTTTTCGTTCTGTTCCTGCTTCAGAGCCCTTGCGGACAGGGTGCTGGGGTCAGCCGAGGGAGGGCTGACGGGGGTTTGGGGAGCGGGGAAGGGTGGGAGGAAGGGGCCGTTCAGCTCCAAGGCCACCGGCTGATGAACACCGGCGCCGGGGCACGGCTCGGGCCGGCCGCAGGCCTCGCTCTGCAGGCGGCACAGCGGGGCGGCCCGGGCCCGCAGCCCGGCAGCGCCGGGAGGTGGCGGCAGACTGCCGCGGGACCGGGCCCTCACCGCGGCTATGCCCGGCCAACGCCGCCGCGGGGCCTGTGAGGCCCGGTCCTCCCTGAACCCCCTGCCCCAGGCCCGGTCCGAGGCCTCAGCTGCCTGCCCCGGCCTGCTGTGAGCGGCTGAGGGGTTTTTATCCTTGAAGCCACCGGGGCTGCAGGCAAGCGGTTACTGCACGACCGAGAGCGCAATTCCGGTTTCACATCGGCTCCCTTAAACCGCGTTTGGTGCTGAAGGCTACAGTGGAAGCGTAAGCCCTAGTAATTAATTATATAGCTTAATGAGAAAGTAGCATGCTTTTAATAAACTGCCGCTTGGAAAGATTGCTTTTATAACTAACAAAGTATCTTTTGAGCAGTTTGAACGAAAAATGCCATCATTGGGCCCTCAGCGTTGCAGCTGCCTGTTTCCAGGAGGAGCTGGCATGGAAACTTCAGAGTCTGGCCCTCAGCATCACAGGGCAAGTGATGTGCCTTCCGACAGCGGTCACCTATGGCTGCCTGCATGGCGTGCACGTTGGAATGAAACAGGATTTCCGCGTGCTCTTCACAGTCATTTGTGGGGATGTTGCATGTATTCCATGTATTAGCAGAGTTAGCCAGGCTAGATGATCATCAAGGTGCCTTATGGTACCTAAAGGGGCTCCAGGTAACCTGGAGAAGGGCTTTGGACAAGGGCCTGTAGGGACAGGCCAAGGGGAATGGCTTTAACCTGCCAGAGGGGAGACTGAGATGAGCTCTTAGGCAGAAGCTCTTCCCTGTGAGGGTGCTGAGGCGCTGGCATAGGGTGCCCAGAGAAGCTGTGGCTGCCCCATCCCTGGCAGTGTTCAAGGCCAGGTTGGACACAGGGGCTTGGAGCAAGCTGCTCTAGTGGAAGGTGTCCCTGCCCCTGGCAGGGGTTGGAGCTGGAGGAGCTTTAAGGTCCCTTCCAACCCAAACCAGGCTGGGATTATTTTGCTGTGATTTATGACATTCACCCATTGAATTCTTAGAATCTGATTGCATATTTCAATTATGAGCTGTGTTGTTTTACCAGCATTACTAATCTAGAAATGGACCTTTTTGTGTTGACTTCCAGTAGCACCGTGGCCATACCCATCTCTTTGTAATTGCAACATGTATACCTCAGTGTTTCCACGACAGGCTGGATGTATAAATAGTGTCTTTGTCCTGCTTGAGTGCAGCAGTGAGGGTAGCCTGACCATTAGAGTTTATGGTGTAATGAGAGATAAAAGCCATGACCTCTGGTTTTTGCATTGTCTCTGTCCCTCATACTTGCCTCCGTCCTTCACAGCGCTGTGTTTTGCTGCAGTGCTCCTTAAGCCTTTTTTCTCCTGCAGTGACTTCGTTTTCTTCACCAAACTGCAGTCTGCAGTCCCTGTTGAACCAGTTCCTTTGTGCTTAAGTTAAAGTGAAAGCAAAAGGCTTGTGCCTGTTCATCTTGCAGAACCTGAATGGTATGAAGTACATTATTCCTCTTGACTCGTCCCTGTGTTGTGTTTGGCATCCTTCAGAGGCAGCGCAGCAGTGCAACAAACACCAACCCCGCACTTATTAGATCATTTTGGAGAGTCTGATACATGAGGGGCTCCTAAAAGCCTGCGCAAAACAATGTAAGGAGCACGTTCAGCGCCTTAAGGGGGGAAATATCTGGGTTTTGAGTAAAAAACAAGCTATGGAGGTTGCCTAAAGCAGTCCTTATTTTTTGTTTTCTAATGCACAGTTCTCTTTGTGACTTTGTCATTTTGGTTACTATTTTGTTTGACTTTCTCCTATTTTCCTCAGGCAATCTTTTCAATCTTCAGTTTAGTCTCAGGCTACAGTCTGATCGTGAAGGTTTTTATGTTAAGGTCAGCCCCTCAATGTCAGCACATCCTTCGTACCAGCTTTGCTTTGACTTCTTTTATTTAGACTGAGTTGATATTTATTGAAACAGGTTTATGAGCTTTTACATTTTAAAACGTGAAGAGGGTAAGATCAGGGAATAAATAAAACCTCTAGAATTTTACATCCAGCACAGATTTTCACCTCTTGCCAAGTTTGTCCCACTTGAAACACTCTGAACAGAGGTAACAACCAGCTTCATCTGCCTGAGTGAAGTACGTGTATTGATCTGCCTAAGTGAAATATGCGTGTAGTGTTGAAGCGCAGTGCCATAGATCTGGCTTTGACAGGGAGATGGATGGACCGTTTTAGGGGTAAAACATTTTTTAATGCTGAGAAACCATCTTGTCTACAAACAATAAAGTGATTTGTAGCAACAAATGGAAAATATTTTTCTTGCTGGGGATTACACCATTTGTTTTCATTTTCCATGACATGTTTTGCTCATTACGCTGCAGGAAGCAAATCCAAAGTTTTATGGAACACAGCTCGTGATGGCAAAATAGGGAATTGAGCTGGGGGGCTCGCTGTCATAACAGCCCAGAGCATCAGGCCCAGGGGAGCCCCGGAGGTGCTGCCAGATTCCTGTTTGGGAAGGAGTCAGGGGACAGGGGAGCTGCTCACCCCACCCACACTAGTGGGAATTGCTGTATTGCTTGGAAAACTCCTGGAAAGCCGTGAGGATTGTACTGTGGTGGTGTCTCAGTGCTGCGCATTGCTCTTTGTGTTTCTGGATACGGTTCTTAAATGGCAGTGTTCAAAAGGGGTGAGAAATATGCTTTTGGAGCTCAGGGCTCACATTAGGCACTGGGTGTGCTACCTCTGTGTGTGTGTGGTGGGCTTATTTCTTTGCTTGGGCTTAGAGTGGCTTAGTTTGGGATTTCATAGAATCATAGAATAGTTAGGGTTGGAAAGGACCTGAAGATCATGCAGTTCCAACCCCCCTGCCATGGGCAGGGACCCCTCACACTAAACCATCTCACCCAAGGCTCTGTCCAACCTGGCTTTGAACACCACCAGGGATGGAGCATTCACAACCTCCCTGGGCAACCCATTCCAGTGCCTCAGCACCCTCACAGGAAAGAATTTCCTCCTTAGATCCAATCTAAACTTCCCCTGTTTAAGTTTTAACCCATTACCCCTTGTCCTGTCACTGCAGTCCCTAATGAAGAGTCCCTCCCCAGCATCCCTATAGCCGCCCTTCAGATACTGGAAGGCTGCTACTTGGTTTATTTACAGACAGTGCAGACCTCTGTGAAGAGAGGGCTGATAGGTAACCTTGGTTTCACTCAGATACTTTCCAGCATGCCATTGAGAGGGTGCAAATTAAAATACAGTTTGCTGTTAGTGAATGGTGATAGCAGAGGTAAAGTTTGAGATGGGTATAAGGTGTGCATCTGCCCTTGACTTGGCAAAAAGGGAAGGGAAAGTGTAAACTTGTCAAATGAAAACGTGCAGTGAACTTTCCAGCAGTGACACATGGTTGGGAGAAACTGGTTAGTGGTGGAAGGGGTTTTTGGGGTTTGGTGGGTTTTTTCCAGATTTGCCATTCCATGGAAGTACAGAAATCTCAGTTTAAGGCGTAGCTGAGCTTTTTATTAACACTGGTGTGGGCCTGTGCCCCATTTCATTCTTGAACCTCTTGAGATGGCCTCTTCAGCAGTTGGTCTCGGCAGGCTTCAAAGGCTCCTGTCTGAATCACTCCTGTGGCAGGTTGATGCATTTCATAGCCTGTTGCTGATGTAATTTAATAGGAGCAGCGTTTGCTCCAGCTTTTGTTTGCTCTTATGCTACACCAGCATATGCCTGCTACTGGGCATCTCCTACACTGGGTTTGGAAGACAAAGACTGAGTCTTTTCCCCTAAAGCCCTGAGTGTTCTGCTGTAGTACATAACTTAAATTTATCAAGGTCACTGAGCCCTATTTAATGTGCTTTCTGGGAAGATGACAGGGTACAAAAGATTGGTTTGTACCCTTCTGTCAGAAGGATGAAGCAGTAATACAAGAGCTCAGTTATTTGTGTGCTGAAGGGGCCGCGGTTATCTAGTGATATGACAGATTCACTAATGATACCTGACAGAAGTATTGCAAGGGAATAATTGTAAAAAAGCTCTCTTCTATCATGCAGGGGTTTTGAAAAGAAAATATTTTCTTTTTAGAATACCAACAATGCAGATTCCCATGTGATAAAATACTGAGGTCAGGAGCCCAACCAGTAGCTGTAAATTGAATAGAAAGTATCATCACTGTATTTTGAAGCAGTTTCCTGCCTGTAGAGACTTTGAATTTTGGTAATAGATTTTGTGGTTTAATATTTCTTTGTGATTTCCAGACAATTCCAGAACGTTGTCATTGTCTCGCTTGGGAGACACTGAGGGTGGTTGGCTGTTGCTCAGCTGTGCTTACAGTCCCTGTGCCAATTTACAGCAGCAGAGTCAGGCCTTGGTGGCATAGAATGGCTTTTCTGTTCAGGTCTTTGCATTTAAAACAGCCCAACTCTTTCCACTGGTTTCTCTATTTGAAACATCTATAGCAGTGAAGTGCTGTCCTTGTGAGATCCTGCTTAATTTTTATGAGTTTTCTTGTTTGTTGTTTCTTAAGGAAAAGTCATCAACAAAGACTTGCGCCACTACTTGAGCCTTCAGTTCCAGAAGGGCTCAATAGACCATAAACTCCAGCAAGTGATCAGAGACAATCTCTACTTGAGAACCATCCCTTGTAAGTATGTAAAGATCAGCCTCATTCGATCTGTTCCTGCTAACTGCCACATCATTTGAGAGCTTTAAATCCTTCTCTCTTAATCTGGTTTAGAGTTTTAGCTTGCAGCAGGAACTTCTGTCAATGGCTTTGCTAGAATACTTCTGTATCTTCAGTTGCATTGAAAAGTTACAGCCAGTATGGACTGACAAAACAGCAAAACTTTAGGATTCAAGCTCAGCGTATTTTGGTTCCATCTGTGTTTTACTCATTGGAAGTTTGTCAGTTGTTAGAATAACCACAGCTACCATGGGAAATACATCTTCCTTAGCATGATCAAGCAGGGCAAACACATCCTGATTTTTGTTGATGTATTCTTTTTTTGCACAAAGAGGAAACCAAGACCTTGAGAAGGTCATGTGCATTAGGCAAAGCAGCGTAGCTGGAAAGAAGAGTTGCAGGAGGGATTACATGCAGAAAGGGTTGCAATGACAGAAGTTACATGGGTTCAGTCATCCTGAGAAGACAGTACAAGGAAGTGATAGCAAGAAGGAAAGTGGCCCAAAAAGAGGAAGAAGGAACAGCACATGGACAAACTTTAGTATCACAGCAAGAATTAATTAGTGAGAGAATCTGGACGGTCCTGTCTCATCAGTTATGCCAGCCCTTCTGCTCTGAGCATCTGTTAGCCTCTCCCTCTCTGACCCACACAGGTGTTAACTTGCCTTTAGCGAGGTGCCTAAAGGTTACTGCTCCTATGAGTAGACATTTATAGAAAGCACAGTGCAAAGGTATAGGACGCTCTGCCAGCTATCCTGTCTCTCACCCTTCTGTGTCATTTCAGTCCTTAATTATCTGCAGATCATTCTTTACCTTGTCTCAAAGGTTCACTGATTTAAAAAGCCTTTAAGTATTCACTGCACTAGAAACTGAAGTTTGTCAGCTAACATTTTTGTAACTACAGGAATTCCATTCTTCATTTAGCATTGTTACCATACGGAGTGCACCCAAGAGCTTGTGACTTTCTGAAAAGATAATGATAGTGGAATGCAGTTTATTTAGTAGCAGCTCTTGTTCATGCTGCTGCCTGACAAAATGACATTATAAATGCCTTTAAGACATTATAAATGCCTTTAAAATACTGTTAGGATATAGGCAGTAATGAATCAGTGGAGTCTTTCCCAGGAGAGCTTTAATTAAGCTGTTATAACTATGGGAGGCATGTATTTATAGACATAACACTTTGAGAACTTCTGCATTAACACAGCAATTTACTGATTACGTTGAAAAAGCTTACCTACAGCCAGGGTTTGGACTGTGACTGAATTACACTCTGAATTGTAAGGTTAAAAATCAGTTTCTGTGCTCAGATATGGGTTTAGTGGCCCAGAAATCTAGTTAGTGAGTTGGTACCAGTGGAAACAGCAGGAAACAAAGCAACCTAACAGTGTTGAAATACCATAGCTGTTAAACCGGTCTCCAGAACCCCAGACTCCAACTGCCTGGCCCAGTCATTGTCAGCTTCCACAGAAGTTGGTTTTGCTTCACTGAGCATAAGGAATAATTCTCTCTAATTACCACACCACCCAGCTTTTTTTCCTCCTCCTTCCTCAGTGAAGAGGAGCTGTCATTCCTGCATAATTTATTGGCCTAGTTTTATACATTATTGTTCACTTGTTCACTAGTGTTCTAACTCTTTATCTTTACTGGGGTTGCATCTTTGTTGTGTAAAGATTCAAACAGATTTTGGTTTTACTGAACTGTACAGCAGGCAGTATTTGGTAAACAGGCAGCACGTAAGTATCTTACAAGAGTGTTTTCTCTGTCTTTTCAGGCACTACAAGGGCTCCCAGAGATGGGGAGGTCCCTGGGGTAGACTATAATTTCATTCCTGTTGAGCAGTTTAAAGCACTGGAAGAAAGTGGAGCCTTGCTAGAAAGTGGAACCTATGATGGTATGTTGATGACATTTAGTGGAATGGGAGTAGCAGTACTCGTGTCCAGTGTCTTGGTCTAAGTGTAGCTCCTTATACCCAAGAGGTGCACTTTTCCTGCCCATTGACAATCATTACACTAGCAGAGTAGCAATGTATTAAGCTTCTTTATGGACTGCCTGTGAAAAGGAGTAGCAGGCTTAAGTCTCTCTAGTAAATCACAGGTTGTCCTTTCAACCAGACTTAATGCCATGGGAATATTTTCCCTATTGTGTTTCTGAGGAAGGACTCAAAAAATGTTTGTCTGTGCTTGGTACAGTTTTGATTTAACAGAGTTGAGTCGATTGTATTTAAATCTTTGAGAACAGATGCATGTTCTCAGAGGCACAAGTCAGAAGGACAGAAGGCAAGGGAAATTCTGCTGCAGCAGGAAAGGGAAAAGTATTCTGCAATGAAAAATTAAACAGCACTAGATCACATTGTCCAAACCCGTAGCAAATTTGGTTTTGTTAAATGTGATGGGGAAAAACATTGTCATGAAGGGAGCAGAACAGATTGCAAACATCTCACGTTGCTTTTTGTATCTAAGTTTATAAAACCTGAAATATAATCTGCCTATTTTTTATTTTTCAAATATAGAGTTGTACTTGAACTGTACCAAATAACAGCCAAATTTTTGGAAATGATGAGTATGTGCAGCTTTCATTGATGCCATAGAGTCACAGAGAGGTTTGGGTTGGAAGGGACCTCAGAGCTCATCCAGCTGCAACCCCTGCCATGGGCAGGGACACCTTCCACTAGAGCAGCTTGCTCCAAGCCCCTGTGTCCAACCTGGCCTTGAACACTGCCAGGGATGGGGCAGCCACAGCTTCTCTGGGCACCCTGTGCCAGCGCCTCAGCACCCTCACAGGGAAGAGCTTCTGCCTAAGAGCTCATCTCAGTCTCCCCTCTGGCAGGTTAAAGCCATTCCCCTTGGCCTG
This sequence comes from Pezoporus wallicus, assembly GCF_028554395.1. Lineage (NCBI taxonomy): Eukaryota > Metazoa > Chordata > Aves > Psittaciformes > Psittacidae > Pezoporus > Pezoporus wallicus. The sequence goes on from NW_026642060.1 coordinate 707,185, forward strand.
TCCCTACATCCCTTGTCCCAAGCCCCTCTCCAGCTTTCCTGCAGCCCCTTTAGGCACTGGAGCTGCTCTAAGGTCTCCTCAGGGTCTTCTCTTCGGATTTTTTCCTTAGCTCCCCTTTAGCTGACATCACTTTGAGCCTCACCCTCCCTGATATTTTCTGAGGGTTTCTTATTTATTTTACTTACATGGTCAAACCCATATCCAGCCACCAAAAGTTACCCCAGCAGGAATTCGGGGAAGCTCTCTTGCTGTGTGCTCCATTCCCTAATAAAAATCATATGAGCAGTCAGGAAAGAGGTCAGTTGCTGAAATTCTTTTCCAAAAAACAACCGATGATTCCTAGACTTTGTGGTTTAGATTAAAATACTGAAGTAAAACTTTACTTTTCTGAAGCACAAATCGCTTTTAGATGAAGATGCATTCCCAGCTTTGTTTAGGAAGTGTATTGTCAGTAGAAAATTGCAGGGCTGTAGTTGTAAAATCAATTATTCATAACTAGTTTTACGTAAGTAGATACTTTATGTTGCTGCACAAAATCGATTTTCGTTTTGGCTTTACTGTGTTGCTGCATATTACTCTGTTAATCAGTTAATCACTTTGCAGAGTAAGAAGTATTGATTTTCACTGTTTTGCTTCTCTCCGACTGCTCCCCAGGCCTCTTTAGGGTGCATTAGTGGATTCCAGGCAAAGTCACACATCCATCTTTTTCTTTGACAACATGTGGCAGAATAGAAATTCTGAATTACATCTATTGTTTTCTAATGTCCGGTAGCATCACTGGCACAAAGACAATGTAGGAATAAATAGGTTTTGATGGTACACTGGTTTTTGATAGCGCTGATGTCTTCTTTAAGAAGTTATTGTTCAGGTCTTTCACCAAAACCACATTACATGGGCAATAAAACCTTCACTGCCACTGCCAGTACTTTCAGCCAGTGTCAGTGCTTTAGTGACCTTGATTTCTGTCTCATTGTCAGGTAATTTTTATGGTACTCCAAAGCCTCCAGCAGAGCCCAGCCCTTTTCAGCCTGATCCAGTGGATCAAGTTCTTTTTGACAATGATTTTGATACGGAATCACAGAGGAAAAGAACCACGTCTGTCAGCAAAATGCAGAGGATGGACAGTTCTCTTCCTGAAGAGGAGGAAGAAGAGGAAAAGGAAGCAGTTAATGGCAGCGGAGGGATAGGTTGGTTGACAAGGGGAGAAATTCCCTGAAGTATTTGTATGACTGGATAAGAAGTGTACAAATAACATTCATGCTTGCTTGAACCCCTTCTTTAGTTTTTTTAAGTTTGAAGGTGCTTTTCTACTCAAACTGGTGGTTTTACTCGATTTTTGGAATTATCTTTTAAAAAGAAACAGCTGTTCTCCCAGCCAGATGTGCAATTGCATCATAAAATGCACTGCTCAGTAGAGAACATGTAGTGCTGGGTATCAGCCAGTTACATGAGGAGGAAGGAAAAATTTATCTGCTCTTCAAATAATGGAATCTTTGCAGAGCATAATTCATACCCTGTAAATGTTACAGTTTAATTTTGAGGAGATTACTGACTTTGCTTGCAGGAGATTTCAGTGAAGCGATTGGTTTAAGGAGCAATACCAGCTCATACTGTAAAATTGTCAGATTATTTTGGTTAAGGGAACCATCACACAACCTGAAACTGCCTAAAGGAGAGTTTGTGGAGAGGAATAAAGCAGAGTGTGTTGAGACTGGACCAGCATCCAGTCGGACCTTTCAAAGATGGGCAGGGTTCCTGTTTCCTTTTGCTGTCATGGTTACTCACCTTAAGGGGGAAGAGCTGATGGTGCAGAGAAACCATCACATTGCATTTGTTAGATGATCTTGTGTGTAAGGCTTTAAGACAGACTTATATTGACCAGACCTGAGCTAATCTTGCTAGCTTCAGGGCTGACAACACCACAGCACAGAGTGGCCCAGTGGCCAGGCTGGTGGTTAGGTGAAGGTCATGGACATCACTGTGTGATGGAGGAGACTGAGCATAAACTTGGGACTGAAGGGTGGAGGCTTGCGTTCAAAGCTTTCTGCAGGGATTTTGGGGAGCTTTTTCTTGCTGCGGCTTGTAGGAGGGTGGTGTTTGTTTTATTGGCAGTTTGGGTCTTCTCTACATTTCATTCTGGTGCTTGGAGAAATATTAGTAGGATTGGGGGGGTGCGGGGTGGTGTTCTTTTCTGGTATTACAGTCCCTGTTCTCTATGCAGGAACGGCAGCAAAGCGTAGCCAGCCTGGATTTCTGCCAGTGTTGTTTTTTTCAGGGTAGGTTCAGCCACATAATACAAGGTTAATTCTGTTTGGCAGGGGAAGAGCAGAGTTCAGTGTTCTTGTGTCAGCATTTCAAAGTTCATAGCTGAAAAAAAAAAGTGGAAGAATGCACATCACATACAGGGCCGGGTTTGACATCCACTCGTAGCCAGATTAAGAGGGTGGTTCTTTGTGAGAAACAACATAAGCATGTGACAAACAGTAACACTTTCCCTGAACAACTGCAGAAAACAAAGAAAAACATTCGGATTCTCCTGACTGGATGAAACCTGTTCCCAGCTACAACCAGACAAGCAGCTCCATGGACTTCAGAAATTACTTGTCGAGGGATGAAACCCTGGAACCCCTGCCCAAGAATTGGGAGATGGCCTACACTGACACTGGCATGATCTACTTCATTGAGTGAGTAGACCAGCACCACAGAGAGGTTGCTGTGCCTTTTGAAGGAGAGAAGTGACGATGGGCTGCAGGGCTGAAGTCTAGGAAGCTGCCTGCTGCTCTTACACCTCTCTGTTTCTGCTCTTATGCTTCTGTTTCTCTATGAAATTTATTATATCCTTACTCTTAGGTTCCTTACTGATAGTCATCTCTGTTGCACACTTGGTACAATTGCTGTCGTGCAGGAAACCTGTATGGTTGCACATGCAAAGTCAGTTTGTCATGAATTTTCTATCTCACAAAATACAAAGCTGGGTCAGTATTTCTAAGTGAGGTGTAGAACATCATGTAAACCTTTGCTATGTCGAATTGCTCTGAAATCTGAGAGCTTGTTTATTCTATCTTTGCTGCTTTTGTTCATTGGCTGGGAATACATGCTTAAAATTACAAATAGCACAGATTAAAGCCCAGGATAGAAAAGTAGCTTATATATGCACATGTGAAAGAGCCTCATTTATGAATTCGAAGGCAAAAATGAAGCAGAAACCTTGCTGAGAGTTAAGCATAAGAAGAGGCTAAAACTACTTTTTCCTTTCAGGTAGAAACAGCTGCTATTTCCACATGAGCTCTTGGGGACAGGGGAGAGTGTTTGTACCTCTAGCATTTCACATCTGAAACACACATGAAGAGTTTCTAGTGTGCTGGTACCTCTGAGCGTCATTGTTGCCTTTTCGTTTTAGCCATTTATGATGTGACTATGGCAAAAATAAAGGTTATATTAAAGGCTACAGTTCACCAATGGTAGTAAATATTTAAAAGCTAAAGTAAAGCAAAGTTTCTTCAGTCGAGGGAGTTCTCTTCCTTTAATGGCCCATGTTCTGCTCCACAGTCATAACACCAAGACAACCACTTGGCTTGATCCGCGGCTCTGTAAGAAGGCCAAAGCTCCTGAAGATTGTGAAGATGGAGGTGAGATGTTCAGAACTTATTTGTCCCCTGTGACTGATAAAGGTCTGAGTTTATCACAGGTGGATACAGTCCATTACTGCTGTGGTAGAAGCTTCTTCCTGCTACATGTGGCTCTAGAGCAGGCAGTGTAGTGCTGAGTGTCTCTAGTTTGGCAGCAATAGAAGTTTATATAAGACTGGGGAAGTCCATAGTGTATTTTCCCTGGAATAATAGAATCAGACTGAATCATGGGCTTATCTGCATTCCTGAGAAGGTAATGAGATGTTTTATTCCAGTAGCTGTCATTACTGAGAAGAAAGCTGCATAGAATAGTGACATCTCAGTGGAAATTGTTGTGCAGATGGAGGAAAAGGTCCATAAGTATTAGAATATAGGAATAGTAAAGAAGATACAGCATAATACCTACTCTAATGATACTTACTGCATGTGACATGATACTATATTTGAATGCATAAGTAGAGAGAGCAGTCTGACTCCACCCCTTTGCACTCTTGCTTCAAGACTTACAGGTCAGGTTCATGATTGGCCTACAGACAATTCCTGCAACCATGTCCTGCATAGTAATGCAATTTAGTCAGCCAGAAAAGAGCACTAAATAGTTCTGTCTTTGGTAAATGCCTGACATGTTACAAAAGCTGAGGCAGACTCAGAATAGCCTGTTGTCTTCCTAAATTGCACAGCCTAACAACCACGTATTCATAATGAAGCCAGCTGGAGCAATGGACACATACTGCTGCTTATTAAACATATGTGCAGCTCACCACAGGACAAAAAGAGCACTTTAAACAGAGACATGCAGGATATCCAAATGAACAACATCTAAATGAATAGACCCACTGTGTCTTTTGTCAAACCCTGTGGAGTGATGCTGGTATTAATAATTGGTAACATGCTGTCGTATGCTATGAAAATTCCTGTTACCATCAAACTTAGGGCAGCCTCAAACAAGATTACGTAGCAGTTTTATCCTTAAAATGTCTAGCTACCTGAGTGTACCCATTATTCTAACAGCTAAATTTCCATGGTCAAGATAACTAGTAAAGATAAAATAATTGGACCTCTGTTTTAACTGCTTACCACCTTCAGTCAGTAATGATCTGCTGCTGGGCACCATCTTACCAGGCTCTGAGTTCCCCATAAAAAAGGAGCTCTTCACACGTAAATTTGTATGTCAAACAGGTAATTTTTTATTTTAGACCCCTACTTTAGGGAAGTCCAAGGCAGTGTAAGCCTAGGTAGCTTGCTGTGGCTGCAGGAGCAGCCAGGCTGCAGCAGCACTGAACTGCATTTTGTCATCTTGGCAAGCTGGGCAGTCTGTGCTGAATTTGATGCAGCCAGACCTTAACACGTGGTAGCTGCTTTTGGGGTTTCTTACTAAACTGTAAGCATCAGGATGAAATAGCCTATAGTGGTGAGGGCTTTCTTCTGAATTATCACCTGTGGCTCTTACAGTTCTGAGTGACAGTTTCTTGAGTTGACTGAAAACTGAAACTGTCAGAATACAGTGAAATATCCTGATGTTATCGAGAGAAGAAATAAACATGGCATTGCTTCTGTGAGTGGTTTTAAACTGAAAATACAGGAGGATGGAGGTACATGGTTTTACAAGCTTGGGATGTGATACAGCAAGGCATTTATAGTTCTCTTCTGTGGTTTTTTTGGGGCAGAAGCAATGCGACCGTATTCATATTGTATAGCTTAAAAAGTCAACGACTATCAAATCACATTCATAATTTATAATTAGATTAATTTCAAATAATGTATTTTTCTTCCCCTTTATAGGTTCTTCCTCTCTAAATAGGTTAGTTTGTATCTTGTCTTTAAGTTTATTATATGTTTAAAGTGGTGTGATTTTGTTGAATACAAGTCTCCTCATCCAGTGGAACAAAGTGAGAGTTATAGGGTTTCAGATTCCCTGGAACAGGCTGATATCCTTTCATCAGAAGGACCAGCCTTACACAAATAAAGGGAAGAAAAAAAGGACCTGTATTTTCCTTGTATTTTTCATGAGTCTGTAATCTGTCCTCTCGTTCCTTCATAAGAACTCTTGATATTTGCAGATAGTTTTCCATTGTAATGGAGAATTTGGTGTTTCTGATTACAGAGCTTCCTTATGGATGGGAAAAAATAGAAGACCCTCAATATGGAACATATTATGTTGAGTAAGTGCTAATTAGTAATTTAGCATAGTTATAAATCAAAAATAATGAAGCACTTGATATGCAATATATATAGGTTGTAATGCAATAGAAGTATGAAACATATCCAGTGGAAACAGTCCTAGGGGCAGTGAACACACAGTGCACACTTCCAAAGCACTGGGCTGTGGGAATATCTGTGGTATGACCTTATTGACTTACCAGAGTGTATTTCATTTGGGGAAGGAAACCAAGTAGCAGCCAAAGTAATTAATTAGTGGGTATGAGCTGATGTAATTTTTCTGAGCTTTTACAAAACTCAGGGCACTTGATTTAAGAATGACACCTGGTAACTGTAAAAGAGCAAAAATAACTTCTCTGTCATTGCTGCTTCCAAAGAGCCAAATAAATTACTACTAAACTGCTGCAAGAGCTCTTTGGAATCTCCTTCAGGTCAGAGTAAATGAAATCTCTCTTCAACCATGGAGAAAGAGTAAGCGGAGTTGAAAATGTTAGCTTCAGAGAAAAACAAGCTAACAGGTTTTGACTTTGCAGAGCCAACACGGGTGCTTAAATTCTACTCAAACCCAACTGTTTGGTGGTTGGGGGTTTTTTTCCCCTCTCTGCTCTATTACTCAAGTATCTAGTAGAAAAAGGTGATGTCTGAGCTTGTAAATGTCACAGGTGGATGGAAGCAACACGTAGGGTCAAGAGAAAAAGCAGGTTTTCTCAGTTCTAAGCTATTACAACCTTCTGAATATTTGCAGAGAGGAATGAAGTATGCTCTACCTGGTGTTTACAGGGAGTAAAATTGTATTGGCTCTTAAAGTAAATCAGGCTGTTGAAAGAACCGTAATGCTTTCAGTGTTGATTATGATATGATTTATTGTTCATTCCTCCAGAGCATTAAGCTGAGATAATAACAAATTGTATCTGTAGATGTATCTTTTGTGGTTGTCTTTTCTGTGAAATAGGCAGAATGCTTTCTGCTGAAATCCTGATCTGCCTTTGGTGTGTTTACAGTCATATTAACCAGAAAACTCAGTTTGAAAACCCAGTATTGGAAGCCAAAAGGAAAAAACAGCTAGGACAGACTGATGCTGGCCCTTCAAAATCAGGTATCAGTGAATATTGTGTTCTTTCTTACCAACATCTTTATCTGCAAATATAAGTAACCAGTTCTAGAATTCATGAAGGCATTAGTCTTGTCTTTTTGCTGCCCATTGTGGTGTTGCCCTCCCAAATCTCTAGGGGTTTTAGAATTACTTTTTAATGTTAAAATGGAACTGAGACCCTACGGCTGCTTTAAAATAATTCTGATTGCTCTGAAACTGGTTGTCATAAGCAGCTTTTGAATACATGGAGGGTGAGAAAAGTCAGCTGGAAGATACAGATAAAACCACACCTTGGATATTTATGCTTTTAATATACTTTAGTCTTGATATTCAAGGGTTAGTGTAGTTAGAGTCTTAAACTGGGAATTAGAGGTGGCAACTTTAGTTCCAGCTCCGTTGTAATCTGTACAGTGATCTTGAAAAGTCTTCTTCATTCACCAAGTCAGCGGTGACATGGGTATAATGGTTCTTGATTGTTTTAACTCCAGAGCAGTGCTGCACAGGTTAACCAGTGTTAACCAAAAGTCATTAACCTTTATGACCCCTGAAAAACCAACCAACCAATTTCCCAAAACTAACCCTGGATTCTAACCTTCATGTCTCTTTATTCCCTAATTCAAAAGGAGCAGAGAAGTCCGTGTTCACTAGAGATCCATCCCAGCTTACAGGAGCACTGATACGGACATCACTGAAGAAAAGTACAATGGGTTTTGGCTTCACAATCATTGGAGGGGACAGACCTGATGAGTTTCTTCAGGTGAAGAATGTGTTAAAAGATGGACCTGCTGCACAAGATGGGAGAATTGCACCAGGTCAAGTATTGTTTCTCTAAATTTCCTTTTCTTGTGGTGCTTTTAAAGAAGGAAGCTGCTGAGGCACAGGAGCTGGGTGACCCCGTCCACTGGCTGAATAGGAACACCTCAGTAAATGAAACAGTTTTCAGGTTTGTGAAAAATCTGTGCAGAGCAGAGTGTGAAAAGGAAAAGAGGCCATGGTCTAGATATAAATCTCCTTTGAGGACATAGATTTCTAGAACCCCAGACTGGTTTGAGTTGGAAGGAATCTTAAGGCTTATCCAGTTCTGGCCCCCTGCCATGGGCAGGGACACCTTCCACCGGCAGGGTCACCTTCCACTAGAGCAGCTTGCTCCAAGCCCCTGTGTCCAACCTGGCCTTGAACACTGCCAGGGATGGGGCAGCCACAGCTTCTCTGAGCACCCTGTGCCAGCACCTCAGCACCCTCACAGGGAAGAGCTTCTGCCTAAGAGCTCATCTCAGTCTCCCCTCTGGTAGGTTAAAGCCATTCCCCTTGGCCTGTCCCTACAGGCCCTTGTCCCAAGCCCCTCTCCAGGTTTCCTGCAGCCCCTTCAGGCACTGGAGCTGCTCTCAGGTCTCCCCTTCAGGAGCCTTCTCTTCTCCAGGCTGCCCCAGCCCAGCTCTCTCAGCCTGGCTCCAGAGCAGAGCTGCTCCAGCCCTCGCAGCATCTCTGTGGCCTCCTCTGGACTCGCTCCAGCAGCCCCATGTCCTTCTTACATTTGGGGCCCCAGAGCTTCATACACCTCTGAAGATGACAGTAGTTCTGTTTTAGCTAAGACTTCTGGTTTCATGGTTGTTTCAAATGTTTTTTTTATTCCCTCTATATGTAAAGTAAAAATAGTGTGTTTGAATCCTGGCCTGTGTTTTGCCTTGTCGCTGCCCAAAAACATCACACCAAATATTCAGTCTGCAAAGAAACCTGCAGCAGGAATGAGCAAGAAATGCTCTATGAACTGGACAAGTGAGGAAACAAGAGGCATGCAATCCATGAAGAGTGCACACTTTTTCATGGTTACTATATGTTTAAACTAACCTTTAAGCTTATTGGAACATACAGTGTATTGGAAAAGGCCATGTGATTCTTTACATGTCACTTAAACTCTCTTAGTACTCAGATACGTTGAGTAAGAAGAGTTCATGCTTTTGATGATGTAATACTATTTATGAAATGAAACAATTTCTGTTTCATTGCTGATCTGTTGTTTGAACGTGTTTGTATGTGCTTCATTTCCTTCTCTAAAACCTAGGACAATCCTCAGGCATTGTGCTGTGGAACACACACGCGTTTGAGTGAAAAGATGTTTATCCATTCCTGTTGTGTTCATGTGATAGTAGAGTTACTGTTTTACTGATGCCCAGGCGTTTAAGTGATAAGATGCTTTGTTTACTGGGAATGTTGTATTGCACATGCAAAGTTTCTTGATCAGAATGGTGCAAAACGATGAAACAAGGCTTTGGAATCTGAAGGCTACTTCCACTTCATTTTGGAAATACATGCTTAGCCATGTGTGGCAGCAGTGTAAGAATACAGAATGTGTGTGGGCACAATCCTAGCTTCAGTTTAGCTAGTCCTAAAATAAACATAGGACCCTCCTCCACTAGAAAATCCGATTTATTCTGGGTTGAGTTTAGGATGCTGTACAATGCGAATTAAAGTAGAAGACATCTGCTTGCAGGAGTGTGCGTGCACTGCTTCATCTCCTGTGGCTGGACAGTATCATTTTTTAAATCTGCTGCAGATTAAACTTTATATATTTAGCACACTGTGTTCTGAGATGAAATAGAATAAATGCAAAGAGGAAATCCTTTATGCTTCTTCACAACAGATAGCCAAGGGGTAATAGCCCAGCCACCGCTCGTTGCTAGTTTTGATTTCCTCCAGTGAGGCGTTGGTTCTGAGCCCAGATGTGGATGGTTTCGTCTCTGGTTTTGACACCATTGTACTTTCTTTTGTAACAGGTGATGTCATTGTAGACATAAATGGAAGTTGTGTCCTTGGCCATACCCATGCAGATGTTGTCCAGATGTTTCAGCTAGTTCCTGTCAATCAGTATGTGAACATGACTTTGTGTCGTGGTTATCCTCTTCCTGACGACAACGAAGACCCTGTGGTAGATATAGTGACAGCTACACCTATTATCAATGGACCGCCTGCGAGCAAAGGAGATGTTTCTCTGACCGGCCAAGATCTAATAGCAGGAACAGTTGTGTTGGACCAGAATGGAAAACTGGGCCCTATGTTGGTCAATGGTCGTCTGAATGGCCCTTCCATGGATACAACTGAGCAGAGGATCTCTCTTGCATCTTCAGGAAGCTCTCAGCCAGAGCTGGTCACTATTCCTCTAGTCAAAGGTCCTAAAGGCTTTGGGTTTGCCATTGCAGACAGTCCTACGGGACAGAAGGTGAAGATGATTTTAGACAGCCAGTGGTGCCAAGGCCTTCAGAAAGGGGACGTAATCAAGGAGATTTGCCATCAGAATGTACAGAGTTTGACACATCTGCAGGTGGTGGAGGTACTGAAGCAGTTTCCAGTAGGAGCAGAGGTGCCACTGCTTATCTTAAGAGGAGGTACATACGTGCCTTTACAGCTGTCATATGCTTTTTGAAAGTCCCTGTTTAATGCAATACCTAAATCATGTCCAGTATCAACTGCTCTCCAAGTGTATTCAGTAGCTGTAATAGAGAGGTGATCACAGGAGACAGGAGGAGGCATCAGCAGTGTGGTGGAGTTGATCACTGGAAATGCCAGAAAAATACTTATTTGTGCTTTCATATATTTATACCTCTTCATTCAGTCAGTCACAGACCAGAATGTGTTTTCTCCACTAAAGCTGACTAGTAGATAGTGTGTGTTTGCCAGGAGGAACTTGAATTGTGGCTGCTCAATATTCATTTAAGCTTTTATTGTAGCTCTGAGAGTATATCACTGCAGTCACAGACTTTACCAGGATCTCCAGTTCTTTTTTGCTGTATGAACGCTACTCTTTCTGAATCTGCTAAGGAAATAATTAGATTTCTTTGGTAGCAAGTGAAATTCCTCCAGACAAATTCACAAAGTCTCCATATCCAATGAAGTGATGTGTGATTTGGTTGACCAGTGTGTAGCAAAAAGAGAAATGGGTATTTTTCATTGTTGTACAGCAATTTCTGTACAACAGATTCTAATTCTAATTTGAGACTTCTGTGATGTTTTCAGTTGACTTGAACGTTCAGTTTGCTATTTAAAATCATAACGTCATAGAATGGTTAAGGTTGGAAAGGACCTTAAGATTGTCTAGTTCCAGCCCCCAAAGAAGAGTGAATTAGTCACTATTTTCAACCTAGGAAGAGCTGATTATATTGCTATATTGCTGTGTAAACTTTGGGTGATCTAATACAGAAAATGCTTTCTACATTGTGTTTTCTTCAGGTCCACCCTCGCCTACTAAAACTGCCAAAGGGGTGAGTATTGGTGACATGTTTAAACTGGTTGCTGATGGAGAATATTCAGGGGGGTTTGGTTGCAAAACAGACTCATAAATATGGTCTGCTTAACACAAGAGATTCTTTTGAGGGTTTTTGAGTTGTTTAATGGAAATGGTGGATGTGTCTCGGACTACTGAAAAATCAAGAATGCAGCAAATAGCTTCTATGATAGAATCATAGAATAGTTAGGGTTGGAAAGGACCTTAAGATCATCCAGTTGGGGTATCTGTGATGTATATTAGCTCAGTAAAGAATCCTTGGGCTTAATAAAATACCCTCTGATTTGATAATGCTGATAGTAATGGATGTTTTTGTCACGAGTGCTTCTTTTACAAGGTGGGCTAGTTGGTGAACAGAGCTGTTTCTTTAAAAATGTTTCTTGTACAGAAAAAAGTATTGCATTTTAGGAAAGCCCCACTACCAGGATGCAGATGGAGCTTCTTTTTCTGTCTTTGTCATGCTGGTTGAATATTGAAGTCATATCCCAGCAGTGGGATAAAGTAAGCACACAAGTTTAGTGTGCTTGAAACAGACTGCCCTCAGTTTAGCTTCAGTTTCTGTTCCTTGCAAGCATACAGCTGCCTGCATTGAATAAATCAGTGCATAAATTGCTGTAGTTTGAGGATGCAGGTCTGTCAGTGTATGGCTCTGTGCAGGCAAGCTAAAAATACCTTGGATTTGGAGACTGGTGTTCTAGCACACGTGCAGTAGCAACTTCCCACAGAGCACTTAATGTTCAGTGGCATTAAGCGGCATGGCAGAATAATTCAGTTAAAAAGGGCAAGTTCTTGTGCTTATAAACCTACAAGAACTGACAAACTGTTAAATGGCTTGTGGGGGAGTTTTATTCTACTCCTTGTAAAAGGGCATATCTAAGTCTGTTCTGCCTGTGCTTTTGTGTAATGTGCACAGACACATGCAGACTGCCATGTTCCAGTCTTCCAGGTTGGGTTTCAGCCCACGATAAGTATTTAGAGTTACCTTAGTGTATAATTGATTGGAAATTAAGGTGAGAGACTATGAGGATCCTTGGTGTCCTTTCTTTGTGAAGTCCTCATAGGTGTGTTGCAGCTATGAACTACTCAGTTTCTAATTCCTCATGCCAAGTGTGAATGAACCAAGTATGCTCCTCCTGTTCAGCCTTATAATGCTGTTGGGGACACCTGTAGCAAACAACCTGATATTGAGCACAGCTCAGGTGCTCTTCTTTGGAGGGGGTTTGGCAGAAGGCAGTGCCCATGGAACAGCTCGTGCCCATGGTGGTGGTTTGTGCTCCAGAGCCCAGCAGGTGCCTGCCAAGGAATCCTCTCTTCTCCAGATGTGACTGGTCCTGTACGCCTGCTTCACCCTGCCAGGCAGTAACTACCAGGAGCTTTACTCATCCCTGAGCAGCAGTCACTTCAAACACCCTCTGTAAGCCCAGTCCTCAGTAGAAATCTGTGGCCTGATGAGGAAGACCTCAGTAGTCTGGTCAGACACACACTTTGGAAGAGCTACATGGAGTTATAATATTATTCCCTTATTTTGCTCTGTGTTTCACTTGTGTGTGCTGTTTATTGTCTTTGTGCAGAAGTACACTGTTAGCTTTTGATGTAATACAGATTTGGTGGGGTCTGTTTCAGAAGGACAAGCAGGACAGTTCAGGGAGCTTGGAAGCTGTCAGCGATCCCATCCCACAGCCAATGCCCTTTCCACCCTCTGCTGTAAGACCAGGCTCTCCTAAACTGGACCCTTCAGAAGTCTACCTGAAGTCTAAGACTATATATGAGGACAAACGTGAGTATATCAACTTCCAACTTGGAAATGCTCGATTTTAAAGGATTTTTTTCATTGTTATCTGTGTGGTAAAACTGTCGTGACTTTCTTACTGAGTTTGATCATGTCCTGTAAATAAAACATTTCAAAAAGTGCATAATTCATACAGACATCAGAAAACTCTGGAGCACTTTTTTAGAAAAAGATACAATGTGTTTCCACCATATTTACAATAAAACAGTTAATCATAGAAATGGTCTCAAGGATGATCTAGATCTGAAGTAAACTGAAGCAGACCTGGCCATTACAGAGTTTACAGAAGGTAGCTTGAAGTTTACTACTGACTGGCTTTTCTCCTGGCCCACTGTCTGAATGCAGCTGTGATTTCTCATGGCATTTTGTGAATCTGGCCTTTCCCTTTTCAGCCTTTTCTTAAAAGTAAATGTTTCCATTTTGGAAAGAGAACATCAGATTTGGCTGTTCAAATTATTTATTGTGTTTGATTACTGTGTTCTGTTGATAAGGAGAGTCAGAATGCAGCACCAGAGCATTATCTTTCACTAATCAAAGATAGCTCCTAACATGTTTTGAAATGGTTCTTTTTCTTAGCTCCAAACACAAGAGATTTGGATGTTTTCCTACGAAAACAAGAGTCAGGCTTTGGTTTCCGGGTGCTTGGAGGGGATGGACCAGATCAGCCTGTGAGTTTACAGTTGCCTACATGTTGTCTTACAATATTACTGTTAGAATGACTCCTACTCTGTCATCCTCATTTCCCTCTTACTCTAAACAGTTCAGTGATGGCAAAATTGATCAATTCAGTGACTGCCTTTTAAAGAGCAAGAATAGATTCAGATTACCTTTCTTTTCCCCCCTCTTCATGGCTGACTTTAATCTGCAAGGCTCCCATGCCCTTTCACTATTTGAGTCTGGTTTTGGCAGCGGTTGTCTCTGTCGTGTTGATAATACTGATGGTGTTTCTGTGGCTGTTGCTGTGTCTCAGGAGCCCTGAAAAGGTCAGTGCTGACACCCAGCCTTTGTCCCTTTCCACCTGATCCCAGTGGTGGTCTTGGCACAAAAAGTGCCCTGGAAATGCTCCGTGTGCTGTGCACGTCAGCACATCCCAGGGAGCAGATGAGTGGAAGGAAGCAGCTGGTTACCCTGCAAAACTCCATCAGGCCATTCTTTTGAATGCAGCCCAGTGAAACAAGGCAGGAATTGGGGTTGTGTTGCACCCCTTTTCCCCCATCTCTCCTGCCAGGAGAACAAAATGCATTTTGTTCTGTCAGCCATTGGGTTTCTGGTGAATTCATCTCAAGGAAATAAGCACAGCCTTTCCAGTGCACTCTCTCAGGCTTTTATTTGCCTTGTATTTTTCCCTCTCATCTCATAAAATACAAAATGTGGTACTTAAGATTTTCATGAAAGCCTTGAAGCAGAACCTACTGAGACTGGCTTCCTTCTGCAAATGGATGTGGGCATTGTATTGCATTGTAACTGGCATCAAAACATAACTCTGATGTTTGCACAGGAGGAAGAATACTAGCTAGGGCCTAGTTTGCTGTAACCAGGTCAGTGTCTAGAGTTCAGGTATGTTTTTAAGTCGTCGATGTAGTCTTTTTTTCCAGGCCTCAGCCTGCAGAGCTGGGCTTGCAAGACTCTCTGCTTGAGAGGTAATTGCCAAGGAATGGTGGAGTTGGAGGCATATGGGCAAATGCCAGTGCAGAAACCCCTGGGTAGTCTGTTCTTTAGGAGACTTCCCTTTATTTCCAAAAAGACAATAATTTTTTGCTGGGAAGAGGTGCTGAGACTTGTACCATATGTCAGGAGCCATTCCTTCGGCTGTCAAGTTAATAGGAAAAGCTTTTGGAACAGACACTCATAGACTGTTTTCTGATTACAGTTAAGGAATATGGTTTTTTCCATTCACAGCTCTGACCCAGTACTGGCCTATTTTATTATTATTTATTTTTTCCTAATATGCATTTAAAGAAAAGGAAGAGCAAAACCAAAGAATTTTCCTTCAGTTGCACTTTATAGCATTTGTGGTGTTTTGTTTCCATGACAGCCAATAACTGTTGGTAAGTGTAAAGCTAATGTCATGAACGCTGTGCAGATGGTCTGCCCACCGTTGTTTAACCCCCAACAAGTACTGGCCATAATTAATCTCAATCTTTCATTTAACCTGAATGTAATTCCAGCATATGAATAGTGTGTGCTCAATTTATCTGTTATATTTAGTAGCACTTTATGAGGTGGGAGTAGTCAAAGTTGATAAGGGGAGTGCAGCTGTTTGAATCCCATTATCTAATCACTAAAAGCTGTGTGCTGAAAAAGCTCCAAGCATGGAACTGTCTGAGCAGCTTTTCAGAAATAAATCTGAATTCTTTCAAAAGCTTTTACTTCTTTCCCAATCACTCTGACCTAGTCTTGCTTAAGAAGATACTTGAATAAGTAGAGTGAATGACAGAGGCTTTTGTTTCAGTGTCTGGGAAATCATATATATGTAAAAAGTACAGTCTATGCTTAAGTCAAAAGTTGACCATTATGCTCAAGAGATGGTGTTTGTTCCAGAATTCATGGAAATAAGGATTAAAAATCCCTCAAAACTAAGTATTTACTCAGTGCTTTGAGCCCCCAAATTGCATCCAGAGTCAGCTGGTGCAAAGTACACTCGCTGGCTGTATTTCTGCTACAATTGGACAATTAAATAATCTTTAAAGTTACGTTCCCAAAAGCCCTCATCTGTCAGGATTCACCTGGATTCCATTACATGTTCTGATGAGTTCATGTTTTGCTGCTCAAACCCCCTGACTCTGCTCTGCTGACAGATTTATATTGGAGCCATAATCCCATTGGGAGCAGCAGAGAAAGACGGCAGGCTTCGAGCTGCGGATGAGCTGATGTGCATCGATGGAATCCCTGTGAAAGGGAAGTCACACAAACAAGTTTTGGACTTAATGACCAGTGCTGCACGGAATGGGCAGGTGCTGCTCACAGTCCGGAGGAAGATCTTCTTTGGTGGTATGTGTCTGTCTGTCCAGAGAGGGTACTGCAGGGGACACACGTCTGGCTAAAGGAGCACTTTTTGTAATCAAGTCATCTACAGCTGCTCTGAAACTTGTCAGTTACTGCACTAGAGATGAGCAACCTGAGATTCAGGAGGGTCAGCTGTAATTCTTAGTAAGTGGAGAAAAGCAGAATTCAGTAAGCTGATGCTTTGGTGCTTGCTGGTTTGCACTGCTCACACAGGTAGGGCATTGAAAATTATGATGGCTTCAAACGTTTTTGCAGATGTTAATTAGAACAGCCACTAGCCCCGTGCAAATTGAGTAGTGACACGATCTCTTTTCTGTACAAGCAGTATTCTCAAATCTCTTGGCACCTGTGTGTAGCAAGAGTAAGTGCATTCAAACCAGAGGTGACTCAGGGTAGCATCTTGTGATTCTGCAGTTTTAGGTCAGTGTCCAGGTCAGCAGTGCACAGAGGAGCATTATCTGTGATTCGATGATGCTGATTAAGTGAATGACAGATCTGGGATGGGCTTCAGGAGAACTGGTAACAGTCCCCTGTTCTGACTACCAGCCAGTATTGCGTCTCCATTGCATTACTCAACCATTCATTCTGAGTATATACAAGTAAAAGGAAAAAGTATTTTGAAGAGAATTCTCAATGTCTTTTAAGATACCTTATGGTAGATGAATACTTCAAGACCAAAAGTTTGTAGGTTTCCTAAACGAAGGCCTGACTTCAGTCTTCAGGCTGCCTTTTACGAACTTATTTCCATTGTTCCAAGTAAACTGTTGCTCCTCACTTAAGATAGCAATAGTTGTGGTTTGTAGCTGAATCTCTGCCGTAGATCTTGTAGCATGCAGAAAAGCCACAATGGGGTTTTTTTTTACCATAAAAAGGCATCAGGTCACTCTAACAAAGTCTGTGTACACAGAGCCAGGTCTGTTCACCTGTGTGCAACCAGTGTGCAGCAGGCTTTCCTTGCATAACTGGGCCTTTGAATGCTTTATCCTGCATCTGATTTCGGTCTGATCCAAATTGCATTGTTCATAAACTCACCTCTTAACTTTCCCAGGCAGGCAGTGTTTCCTTACACTGGCACTGATACCGAGACGTAGTTTCGCTGTAGCTGCTTTGTAAACCAGCAGGATTGGTTTTTCCTTATTTGTTTGCCTGTTACCTGAAAGGGGAAAAGCAAGCAGAGGAGGAGGAGTCGCAGCCCGTCTTCACACAGAACGGCTCTCCCCGCCTGAATCGGGTGGAGTTTGCAAGCTTGCAGTCCCCAGAGGTCTACGATGTCCGTCTGCAGCGGAAGGAGAATGAAGGATTTGGCTTCGTCATCCTCACCTCAAAGAACAAACCTCCTCCTGGTGGTAAGTGCAGTGTTCTGGTGGTGGTGTCACTGCCTGATGCTTGTACCAAAGCTCCTGCTGGCAGCAGGTAAGATGGGATGCAGCTTCTTTATGGATTTCTCCTTCTTTGATGTGTTGGTGTTACCTACCCAGCACTCTGCAAAGACACAGTCATTTTCCACTCACACTGTTTCACAGCCCAGATAGCTGAGGCTTGGTCTGTCTTGCTTCATGTTCATGCTCTTCGTCACCCAACAGTGACATAAGTGGAGAGCAGGGGGAAAGTCTGTCACATGCAACCAGCCCATACACAGGAATGTGAACTTGCCACAGTGCTCAGGGCAGTCCTCAGCAGGATGATTCCCACACTGCATTAATTCGTACGTGTTTTAATGGAAGTGTAGTTTCAACCTTGGCTTTATGTTACCTAATCGGGTAGAATTTCTCATTTTGGGAGATCTGAGAAGGTAGAGGCTGCAATACTTGGAAGAAAGCAATGAAGTTGTTATTGTCAAGACAGGTAGGGTGCTTGTCTAGAAAGATAATCAAAATGAAACAAGAGCATGCTCTGGCATTACAGTTCTGACATATGGACATGGCTTCAGGCATAGCTGTAAAGATGAACAACAAAATAACCAAGGTTAAAAGCAGAAAGAAAAAGAAACACTGTGAGCAGAACTGAATGAGAGAAGTTACTTGAAGGAAGCCATGGAGACCAACTCAATGACTAGAAAGATCTGTGACCCCCTGCACAGGGGCAGGTCTGCTCAGTGTAATCAAGTACTTCTTGTGCTGATGACTGCTACTTATCTCCAGTGCCAGGGAGAGGCTGTTGCATATTTTTTACAAGAGGTGGTGAGTAGGATCATCTTTCTGAGATTCATTCCTGTTGGCCATCACAAAATAGTTTATAGACTAGTTAGAGTTGGAAGGGACCTTCAAAGGTCATCTAGTCCGAGGCTTGCTTATCTGTGGCAGCCCTCAAAATACAAGCCAGCTCCGTGTTCAGCCACAAATGAACTCAATTCACTGCCATTAAGGTACAGATAACTCCTGAAATCCTTACTCAGTTCCTTTAGTTCTGTAGTGTAAATCACCCTTCTGAACTCATCTGGTTCCAGACAGACATAATGATGGCTTGACAGCGTGTCTCTTACTGAGCTTCAGACACTTCTGTTTTTCCACTTCATTTTACTGCACAATAAAAAACCAGCAGGAGCACAGAATAAATAACACTGTGCTGAATTCATGTGATATATATTTAACATGTGATACAGTCTTGGCTCAGTCAGTACCTTTTCAAGAATGTTAAAACCAGCCACTCTGGAAGCACTCAGCATGATGGGATGGTGAAGCAGCAGTGGTCCAGGCACGGTGCATCCTCTCTCTGAGGATCTGCTGCAAATCCCTGTTTATTTGATATTAGAAGTGAAAGTAGGAGACAACTAAAACCAATTCCAGTGCTGGAGACCTAAGCCCTGTGGTCCAGGCTATTTCTAACGCACAGGAAAAAAAAGAGATGCTGGTGCAGCCACAGGCTGTGCTGTGCAGAACTTTCCTGTGGCACAGTTTAATATGGAGCTATTGTGTTCTTCTAAAGCCAGGATTATTTTAAAACAAGTAATCAGCAGTTGAGTCTGCAGCCCTGCAGTGCTTTACTTTTCACAGTTGGCTCTTAGCTTTATATAATAGTTAAAAACCCAGTCTATTAAGGGAAGATTAAATAACATTTAAACTCATGGTAAATGCTAGAAGGCATCAACGTCTGTTCTTTCACAGCAACTTCTGCATGTGCTAGCTCATTAAAACAATCCTTGATGGCTTTTCAGTCTTGGGTGCCTGATGATGATGTGAAAGTGTTTCAGATTTGCTGCCATGGTTTTGAAAAGCCAGCTGATAGTTCTGACAGGTCATAATGTTCCTCACCTCTCCAATCCTGCAGAGAAAAGCATGTTTGGGAGAGCAGCAGCTACAGAAAATAGGTATCCATCAAACCTGCTTCAGGATTTGGAGGCACAAACAGGCTTTTACATGAAGTACCAGTGAGGGTATTTGTGACACACGTGGAGGTCAGTCTAGAGAGGTCTTTGGAAATGAGTTACGAAGGAGCAGTGCAGCAGTTCCTGTGCAGAAGAGCCCTGCTGAAGGATTTGGGAAGGACAGAAGCCAATTTTGCTGTGCTTTCAGGCATACAGATGAATGAAAGGCTGTTCTAGACGCATGGGGAAGCACACTGACTGATGTGCTTTGATGTAATGTGAATCTGCTGTTGGGGCCACGTCGGCACCCAGGCAGCTCAACGAGCTGCTCTTTTGCCCCAGGCTTTGGTAGGCTTCTCCCCTCACAAAGGCATCTTGCTGGCTGCCCAGTGCCATCTGCAGCACTGTTGTTTGGGTCAGTAAACTGTAAAACAAGATCTCTCCCTGAGCACAGCTCTTGGCAGGGAGACACAGGAGCCGTGGCAGGGCTCTCCCTCCAGAGGAAGAACCATGCTAGAGTGGAGCATCCCTCCCTCCTTGGTGCCTTTTTAGTTCTGCTCTCTCTGCATCTGTGTTCATCTCTGGGAAAGTAACTACAAGCAGCCTTTTTTCCTTCTGGTTCTCATAAAATTCCCTCTTTTCCCTGTTCTGTCTTTTCTGGCCCTATCCCTTTGGCCTTTAGAGGAGTCTCTATATGGAGAAGTTTCACCATGGGATGGACTGAGGAAACCAAGCCAGGAGAGCTAGTTAAAGTTCAAGATGATTATTACAGGTTCATGTTTATCTTGGAGAGCAGGAATAGGGAATGGGTCTGTGCAGACCTTGTTGTGCTACCTGGGTGTGCTGAGGGTAGCTTCTGATGCTCACCAGGTTACTAAGTCGTTGGCAGGAGAAGTTGGATTTCCTTTTGAAGAGTATTTAAGGCTTAGTTTTTGGTTTCAAGGAGGAAGACTTAACCTGTGCATCTGGATTTCTAATGACTGTGTTAAACTGGCTCCGAGTCCACACAGTGAACCAGGGTCTCTCTGTGAAATGGAAAACAATGCAGTAGGCAAAGAAACTGCTTTGGGGACACATGGTTTTACTCATCCCTTTACAGATGTGATCTTTCTCCTTGTGTTTCTCTTTAGGTGTAACACCTTGGGTGTGGTAAGGCTGTGCTCTCAGGGGTTGCTGTTTGCATTCACTCTACTTTCTTCATTATTTGCAGGGTGTTCTTGCACAAGCAGTGCCACCTTTTAGAGCAGGGGCAGTCTCTGGGATGACTGTCGCAGTCTAGGTCTGTGTGGTGCTTGTCTGACATAAACCACTGTGAGGGTGGTGAGGCCCTGGCATAGTTTGCCCAGAGAAGCTGTGGCTGCCCCATCCCTGGCAGTGTTCAAGGCCAGGTTGGACACAGGGGCTTGGAGCAAGCTGCTCTAGTGGAAGGGGTCCCTGCCTGTGGCAGGGGGCTGGAATGGGATGAGCTTTAAGGTGCCTTCCAATCCAAACCATTCTGGGATTCTATCATTCATATGATCGAATGAATATTAATAATGAATATCATATGAATATCATATGAATATGTCGCTGTGCCTGTTCTTGATTTCCTAGTGATTCCTCACAAGATTGGGCGAGTTATAGACGGGAGCCCAGCTGACCAGTGTGGGAAGCTGAAAGTGGGAGACCGCATCTCGGCAGTGAACGGTCAATCCATCGTTGAACTCTCGCATGACAGCATAGTGCAGCTCATCAAGGATGCAGGCAACGTGGTGACTCTGACTGTTGTGGCTGAGGAAGGTAAGGAGGGTGCATGGTCCCAGTGTGTTAATGGCTCCTACTGCACTGCCAGAGTCTGATGTCTGTGACTTCTGAAGTTAATTTGCTTAAAGTGGAGTATTTTAAGATGCTCAGCAATTAAAGAGAGTGAAGCTCATCCAGTTGCTCTGGAAGAGCTGAAGGCAAGTGGGGCAGAGAGAGACAGCTGCTAAGGTGGTTATACTGAAAAGTAAGATACAGGTATGAACAGCACAATGCAGGCTAAGAGAAATTCTCATGACTTTTCATGTGAGAGAGACAGACTGCTACTCACATGGAAGCATGTCTTAATCAGACCTTGTATTCTGCAACCAAAGAGAAAAGACCTTTCCTTGGGGGTGCTGCAGCAGACACAGGATGATGCCCAGAGGGAAGATCTTGCCCCCAGACAGTGCCTGTCTCTTGCTGCTGCCAGGAGCTGTGTTCCATGTGAGGCAGGTGCTCCTGTGATGCTCTGGAACCTGTGGCCTAGGTGCTCAGGTGCTCTAAGGCCACGAGGACACCTGCTTTCAGATCCTCTCCATTTACATGCTCTGAGGTTTTCCATCCTGCTATATTTAAAATACACAAATTGCTCAATGCTGTATCTGGGATACAAAAGAAGCATCCAGTAGCCCTGTCTGCCAAAACCACCCTTTGAAAAGTGGTCGCATTCCACCATAAAAACCTTGCCTTGGGGTTTTCCTGCAGAGCCTCTGGGCTTGCTGGTGGATTCTTCACATGCAAATGCTGTGTCCATCCAAGCATCAAAGTGAGTGTTTGTGACTGCAGAGTCATCACAGAGTCACAGACTGGTTTAGGTGTGAAGGGACCTTAAAGCTCATCCAGTTCCAACCCCCTGCCACGGGCAGGGACACCTTCCACTAAGACCAGGTTGCCCCATCCAACCTGGCCTGTATTTTTAATGGAAGCTCCCAGGCAACGCTGCATTCAGTATGGCATTGTTTCCATACAAACAGTTCATTATAAATATGTAAAATCCAGTCATTTGAAGAGGCAAAGCTGTTTTCCAGCCCTGCTTGCCACTGTGTTTTTCTGGATTGCTGCTTGTGGCTTTAATTAAACTTGCTATCATTGTTTTATCAGAGAGTTGGCTTTTTTCACCTTTTAAATAATGAATACCTGAAGCCAGAATGTGAATAAATCCAATAGATGATTCTCTAATTTCACATTCATGGCAAATATTTAACATGCTCTCTCAGCCTGTAATACAGAATTTCAAAGGCTTAATTTTCTGTTTTGTTAATGCTGAAGCAGAGAGACTTCAATAAATTGTTACTTTTCTATTAAGGTTTTCATTCTATCAAATCTGATTCATTCCATTTTGAAGGGACACACTTCAAAGCAGTTGCCCAGGGCCATGTTTATAATGCAACTGAAGTTGTATTGGTTGCATTAGATTAGTTTCTCTGGGGCTCTTAATCAGCTTTGTTTTGAGAACAAGCTTTCTGAAGGTAACATTTTTGTCCCTTATTAATGCGTGACCTTACCTGGATGCTGTGTAAGAATTCATCCCAGTTCCTCAGTTACAGACTTGGGAGCCAAAAACTGCATAGAAAACAAGAACCTGAGGAGAGCTAATGGGGGGGGGGAACCTCTTTGTAGCAGGTGATAAAACCAGACTGAAGAGACCAGACAGAAAAAACGTGTGGCATAGAGGAGGTGGAGTTGGCGTGTATCAGATGTAAAGACAGTGAAAGAGAGAGAAAGAGAGAAAGAGAACCTGTGCCACCAAAATGGGGATACATCACCACTTGTAAATTCTCCTTGATTTAGCTGGAGAAATCGATTACCTCCCAGCACAACCCTGTATACAGCAGATCCTATAGAAAGCCAGGGTGGATGTGAATTAGTCATGAGTCCAGGTGTTTTCCCCCCTGGTTTGCAGGGAGAGAGCTGAGCTTCAGAGATGGTTCACAAGACAATGGTGAATGCTGAGGAAGGTGCAGGAGGCAGCTCCAAAGGAAAAGGTGCCCTTTTGCTGTTCAGCACCTCAAAGCATAAACCCTGATGGAGTTTGCTGTTCCCCATTCTCTTCAGTGCTGTCCTCTGGGATTGGCAGCAATACCACCTTGTTCCCCTTCCCTCTGCCTCCCAGCTTTCACAGATGCGTGATATTTCCTTTTCATACAAATAAATGAATTGCACTTGATGTGCCAGAAGACTTTCTTTAGCATTTTTCACAAAAGGAGGAGCCTGTCAGCTTTTGTGGAGCATTAGCTGGAGACACGATGGAGCAGGCTGAAGAGAGGACTGGAGGATTTGTACAAACAGATGGCGTCTTTCTTGCCTGTGCTTCTAAATTAAAACTCTGAGGATAAACCAGGAGTAAAAGTTGACGTTCTGTCTCTAGAGAAAAACCTCCTGAAGGCATATCATCGTAACAGCACCAAGCAGCCTGTGAAGGACCCAGGAGGTCTCGCATACCTGAGAAATTCAGTCTAATAATAGGCATTCTGTTTTCCTTCCGTTGTGATCATAGAGTCACAGAGTGGTCTGGGTTGGAAGGGACCTCAAAGCTCCTCCAGCTCCAACCCCTGCCACAGGCAGGGACCCCTTCCACTAGAGCAGCTTGCTCCAAGCCCCTGTGTCCAACCTGGCCTTGAACACTGCCAGGGATGGGGCAGCCACAGCTTCTCTGGGCACCCTGTGCCAGCGCCTCAGCACCCTCACAGGGAAGAGCTTCTGCCTAAGAGCTCATCTCAGTCTCCCCTCTGGCAGGTTAAAGCCATTCCCCTTGGCCTGTTCCTACAGGTCCTTATCCAAAGCCCCTCCTCCAGGTTTCCTGCAGCCCCTTTAGGCACTGGAGCTGCTCTCAGGTCTCCCCTTCAGGAGCCTTCTCTTCTCCAGGCTGCCCCAGCCCAGCTCTCTCAGCCTGGCTCCAGAGCAGAGCTGCTCCAGCCCTCGCAGCATCTCCATGGCCTCCTCTGGCCTCGCTCCAGCAGTTCCACGTCCCTCTGGTGCTGCTGCCCCAGAGCTGGATCAGGGCTGCAGGGGGAACCTCCCCAGAGCACAGCAGAGGGGCAGGATCCCTTCCCTGAGCTGTTGCTCACGCTCTGGGGGTGCAGCCCAGCACCCGAGGGGGTTCTGGTCTCAAGCACACACTGTGGGTCACGGGAGCTTAAAGCTTGCACTTTGTGTGTTTTACTGGGGTTAGTTTGAGATGGATCTGAGTAGCCCTAGTCCCTTCTGTCTGTCTTTATGTCTGAATACAGCATGGACTTATTCATTGCCTTTTATCAACGTGCAGACATTCTAAAACCCTTCTGTTCATGTCTGCTTCAGTTAAAATGATGTCGGTTTTCTGAAGGAAAGCCTCATAGGTAAGAATAAAATTCCAGGGAGTTTATTCCATGGAACCCGTTGGGTTCCTGGCTTATGGCATTAGACCTCAGAAAATCCTCTTTGCCTCGCAACCGCTGCGAGGTGAGCTCAGCCTGGGATGCCAGACAGCAGCGACAGCAAACAGAGCCCCGATGGACACTGTTCTTGTGGTGAGTTTGTTGCCTTTATTACTTGTGAAGTCCTGACTGTTGATTTTGTTTGAATCTCTTAGAACACCGTGGTCCTCCCTCGGGAACAAACTCCGCCAGGCAGAGTCCAGCTCCGCAGCACCGACCACTGGGACCAGGCCAGATCAACGCTTCCAGCACAGACAGGTACAGAGCTTTTGGGGTTGGCAACAGGAACTGAGAACAGCTGGAAAAGCTTAACCAGAGGGGTTGTTAATGCAAAGGTAACATCCACATCCTTTTCCTTCTTTGTAGGGGAGCCACGGAAAGTGAAACTGGAAAAGAAGTTTCAAGTAGTTACAGGCTTTCCTGGCCTGAGCATAAGCACTTGACACAGCCTGATGCTGGCGTGGCTTCACTTGTTGGTAGCCGTCATTCCCAGGTACAGGTAACTCACCAGAGGGTGCAGATGCATGCATGTTACTTGTCCATCAGGATGCTACGGTGGCATTGCCGTGGGGTATTCAAATCAGAACAACAAAGCATTCCCCTGTCAGACCTTGGGTGGAGAAGTGGCAAATAAAAACGCAGTGAAGCGTTGCACAGAATGTTTTTGCTAATACCTTAAATGTTATTATCTCCTTAGGATAGTTTAGTATGTGTTATAATGCTAAAAGAAGCAGCAAATGCTTGCAGTAGGGCCACTACAGACCCTTTGGCAGTTTCTTACAGAAACTTCATGCATATCTAAAACTTAGCAAGGGAAATGTTGTGTATGCTCAGAGTTGGGATGAAACTGTTACACCCAGTCATACATCAGTGGTGGTGAAGTGGGTGTAAACCATGGATTGCACGGTTCTCAAACTGTGCGAAGCATTTCTCCAGGAAAACAAATGTTTAAATGTGCCTATAGGTCCTCATCTGTTTTTTCTCTCTGACTTCCTGCACAGAATCCTGGCTGTTTCCCAGTGGAGTTGGAAAGGGGCCCTCGAGGGTTTGGATTCAGCCTTCGAGGAGGAAAGGAATACAACATGGGCTTATTCATCCTTCGACTCGCTGAAGATGGGCCAGCTGTCAAGGATGGGAGAGTACACGTGAGTTGGTCTTCTCCCATCAGTTTGTTGATCAAGCCAGCTTTCTGACACATTGATTTACACACAGTGGCAATATTCTCATCGTTGTGCAAGGCATTCACTTTCAGGTGTTGTAGTAAAAGCAAAGCATACGGATACAATGCCAAGGAACAATGATAGGTGACAAGCTGTGACTACTGCCCAGAGCTGAATTTTCAAAGGCTGGAGCATGAAGCTGAATCCAGATGCTCACAAGATGCTGTTCCACGTGCAGTCCTGGTGCTTTACTGCACGTACAACCACTGCACAAGGCTCTGCCTCCATTTGTACTGTTCACAGTGCAGGGCTGGCACAGATACGTGCTGGAGCTACTGTGAGGCTTAATTGGATGTGGAATTCTAAGTATTGTTATCTCCTATTGTCCTGTTCTTTACAGTAATTTGCTTCTTCCCCCGTGCTTGAGGGACTACATGAGTGTGGCATTCAGCAGTAATATTTTCTCTTGCATTCCTCCTCCAAGTGCTGTTACACTGAGCTTCAGGGCTTTGCTTTCCCAGCAGGAGCAACCAAAAGGTTCCCAGCTGACTGCACACTGCTTAATGCAGACAACCCATGCCAAGGCATCGGTTAGCAGGGACCGTGATAGCAAGATATTCCTGAACATTCCATCGTGAAGCCTCCTTCCACCACTTGGCACCTCACTGGGCAGGGGATGTGTGTATGCAGGGGTGTGTTCACTGCACCAGCAGACAGCCGTGTCCCATGGGGGCATGATTCTTATGGAGGAGCAGTGCCATAAGCACTGTGCTGCGTGTCCCCAGCAGCTCGAAGCACAGAGGGGCTGCACTCAGCCAGCGTGAGGTTATTCACACATTTCACATCATTCACATTCTCCCTTCTCAGCAGGAAAATGGTGTCATTTTCTGGCTGTACTTTAAAACTGTGAAGAGGAATTTCTCACCCAGTTAATGGCAACTGAGCATGACAGGAGGCACGTCGTATGGAGCGGCGTGTCCTGTCCTATCCGATGAGTAACCACACTGTGACCTCCTTTGGCAGAGACAGTTTATTTAACAAAGCCCACTCAGTCCCTTTAAACTGCTAATTTTATGCACTAGTGACATCCATTGGCCGATCCATGTATTGTAGAATAGATTTCATGACCCTTTGTGTAGGGGTGTTGTTCCAACCCCTTCCCAGCAGCCTGCGAAGTTAATGTGAACAGTCATTTACCTGCCCAGTGCCTCTGTAAGTTGCTAATGGAATGAATCATGGAATGGTTCTGCCAGGGATGGGGCAGCCACAGCTTCCCTGGGCACCCTGTGCCAGCGCCTCAGCACCCTCACAGGGAAGAGCTTCCTTCAGTGAAAATGCATTCAGGCATGTGGCTATGTTGATCTCATCATTTGTAAGTAACTGGAAGATGTGCTTAAGCGACCTCAGATCTGCTGGGGAGAAGACCTGCGTGAAGAACTTTGAACCACCACAGTGTTGGGTCACGTCACGTTGATCGGCAGCCATGGAATGGTGTTGCTATTGCTGAATGGATTTTAGCATGAGGAGAAAAATAGGAGCCTCTGCCTCTTATTAGATAATTTCTAAATTAAAAATCAGTCTGTAGTGTCAGAGAGATGAACCTGGTTGCTTTTTTCTCCTCAGGTTGGTGACCAGATAGTTGAAATTAATGGAGAACCCACCCAAGGAATCACTCACACACGAGCCATTGAGCTGATTCAGGCTGGAGGGAATAAAGTGCTGCTGCTGCTGAGACCGGGGACTGGCTTGATCCCAGATCACGGTATGTCACCTCGGGGGCTCCTGTGTTTTGAGGGGCCAAGGCCATGGAGGCCAATCTGAGAAGGAGATTTTGGTGCTTGCTGAAGGGAAGCAGTTCTCTTTTTGACAGCTGTGCAGCTCTTCAGATTCATTTTCAAATATAAGGACTATTTCTGTCAAATTAACACAAGTACCTGGGAATATCACACAGTGTGGAATCACTGCGTGTTTGTGACTGAACTAAGTTCTCAGCCCTGTCTAAGCTAATCAAGTTGTCCTATACAAATGTGATAATTAGCACTGATAGACTCTTCAGTTCAAATCTACTATGCTACGGTACTCAGTTCAAAATGCCTCCCTCTATTGTTAAGAACATTACTTCTGTACAGGTTTAGTTCCCTGCTTTTAGCCTTCTAAATTATGGACTGCTTCATTTCTCAAAGCCAAAGCTTCAGACAGCAGGGATAGAGGCAGCTTTGCTCTCAGAGTGAGTTCTGTTTGTTGCAAACGGTGACTTCTGCATCCACAGCAGGAAAGCACAACTTTGTAGGCAAAGAAAAGGGAAGGGCAGAAGATCAAACGCTCTTAGGGATCTCAGTTCAGAGAACAGAACTGAGGGGTTTGAATCTGATTAGGAAATGCTCCAAAGCTCCAAATCAGAAAGGCTTGTGGCAGTGTTACAAAGCAGAGTGCTCTCTCTGTCGGTCCACCTTTTAGTCTTTTCACCTTGATGCTGACACCAAGGTTCTGATGATAAACTCAGCATTGCAATGTCGATTCTTCTGAAGAGCTTTTCAGTAACAGTGCCTGAGTGTGAGTTTATATAAACCACTCAGGTTGAACTACCAAATTGTGTTCAGTCATTTACAGCCTGCAGCTGGCACCTACACAAGGGGTAAAATCTGCTTGGAACTTCCTCCGTTTTTTTCCTCCAGAGAGTTGGAAGGTGGCCCCTTCACATCTTACTGTTCCAACCCGCGCTGCACAGTCAAGTCAGTGAATTAGCTCATGGCATGGAAACAGCCCATCTGTAAACCACGAGGGCTGGTGGGTGCCGTCCTGCTCAACTCCTGGCTGGGGTTGACTCTCACTGAATTACCTTGTCTTAAGGGGGAAAGTTAAATGCAGCCTTCCATCAGTGCTCTGATGGGCTTCTGCTGAGGTCCTCTTGAAAAGCAGCATTGACAAGCTAGAAGAGAAAGAGACAGCATGTGTGGGCACCTCCAGTGCTCTGCTTACAGCTGTGTAAGCGTAGGATAATTTCAGCATTGACAAATGGTGTTTATCTGGCAGCATGAGGGATGCACAACAGTGATCTGGAATCACTCCTGGCCCTCTTGCTCACAGAAATCTCCTGAGTCAAAGATAGAAACACAGAATGATAGTAGAGCTTTCATTCCTTCTTCAGCCTGGAGAAGAGAAGGCTCCAGGGAGACCTTAGGAGCAGCTCCCAGAGCCTAAAGGGGGCTACAAGATACCTGGAGAGGGGCTTTGGACAAGGACAAAGGGAATGGCTTTAACCTCCCAGGGGGGAGATGAAGATGAGTCCATGTGGTCCAACCCTCTGTCCAAAGTGGGGCCTGAGATGAGGTTAATCAACTTAGATGAGCAGTGGTGGAGAAGGGAAGGGTTTTGTTGCCTCCTGTCTCGCTGTAAATCATACATTTCTGATTGAAATCTTGCTTGCTGTACTCTGTGATTTTGGTATATAGTTCTGGGCTTTTTCTCTTCCTCCTTCAGGTTTGGCTCCTTCCAGTCTGTGTCCCTACGTGAAACCTGAGCAACATTAAGGGCTTTCAGTGCTTTTCTTGGTTTTTCCTTAAAGACTTGGTAAATCTGCATGTCTTGTGTTTCATCTCTTCCTATTATTAAAATGCAAAGCTAAGAATAACCTCCACTTTTCACTGTTTCAGTTTTCCTTTAGTATAACAATTTCAGTTCATTTGGTTTCCTTGCATTAAATAATGTAGGTCAGGGACTTTATTCTGCTCTGTAGGCTCTAAAGCTGTGCTGATCCAAGACTCTGTCAGTCCTGCAGAGATCACACCAGCATTCTAAGGGTTTCCTTCCAAAATCACATCCTTACGGTTGTTGTAGGTTGTGGAACAGTGTAATACAGAAAACCGACTAAATAAGACCTTAAGAGTATGCCACTACATAGTCCTTTATAATGGTTGCCTGTAACCTCCTGAAACCTCAGTAGTGTGCACGTTTCTTAAGTACTTAGAATATTTTACTTTGGTTTTTCCAGTCATTCAATCAGATCTCTCCCTGTTCGTTTCCAGGTGATTGGGATAGTTCTAATCCCTCTTCGTCAAATGTAATATATGAAGAACAGTCACCATTATCTTCATCTTCACATTCTGCTTCCCCATCAGAAGTGTGTTATTTACCAGTACCAGGAGAAGCTTTAACAAGAGTTCAGCTGTCTGAGAAACTGGAACAAGCAAAGAACACTGTGCCTGAAAAGATAAGCACTTTAACTGAAAACCAGTTTGAGAGGAAGCCTCAGTCTTCTCCGCAGAGAACTAAGAACAGATGGGAATGTCCCTCCAGTCCCGGGTTTGAAATCACAAAAGGTGCTTTGGAAGTGAGGACGAGAAGAGACAGATCGGCAAGTCCAGAAAAGCTTAGGGCTGCTGAGAGCCACCCTCAGGCAGGATTCCACAGGAAAGGGGATCCTGAAAAACCCCATGGCAATCTCTCCCATAAACCTGAGGGTTCCAGAAAGAGTGAGAGTAAAGCCACAGAAACAGGGGGGAACAGAAAAGAGCATTCCAGTGGAAATCCAGGGAGATCGGCCAGTCCCCACAAGCATCTCGGTAAGCAAGGGAGCGTAGAAACGCTCAGCAGGTTACAGGGATACCAAGACAGAACAGCTGGTGGTGATAAAACTGCTGCTGAGCAGTTGAAAGGTGGAAGTGGTAAAACTGGAGTCACCTGGAAAGACACAAAGCAGAAAACTTGTGGGAAGAGGGAAGGGTGGTCTCCAGAGAGACAACACGCAGCATTTGACAGATACCATCTTCCATTCAGTGACTCTAGGAGAAACACACCTGAGGAGGAAAAAGTGAAGAAGTCAAGCTCTGGAGAGCCAAGTTCCAGCAGGTTCAAGGCTTCCAGCCTTTCCAATATTCCACTGCTTTCCATGGAGAAGCACAGAAGGCTGGAAACACAGGAGCCTGTTACACATGGAGAGAGACACATGGAGCTGCCCCATGAAACCAAAGATGATGGAGTTTCCAAATCTGAGAGTAGTTCTCCAGCCAAGAAAACACTGATCACTCCTGGACCTTGGAGGGTACCGAGTGCCTGTAAAGTCACCCCAGCAGCAGCTGGGGCTGAAAAACGGGCCTGACACTTTTCTAGAACCTGTTTTAATCGACGTTTCTAATAGCGGTCATTTAAAAGCATCGTTTCTTTGCCCAAAATTGTCCTTTTTCTCCCAGAAGCTGGTGAGAGGGTGGGAAGTATTTGATTTGTTCTTAAATTATCTCAGCTGCATGAAGGACCTTTTGGATTGCTTAAGTGAAACTTCCTAAGCTGCTGTCCCCTTGCCCCTTTGAAGGCGGTGTTCTGCTGCTCATCGTTGCACTGCTACGGCTTTCTCTGATAGTATTGTGAGGTTCTGAACAAATTATTTAATGCCTATATCGCAGATGTGGTCATGACTCACTCCTTGTTCTTGTGCCAAGTTACCCGCTGTATCCAGTCCCTCTAATCCCTTCTCCTATGTACTCCAGTCACGGGAAAGGCAAGTGTCT
This sequence comes from Pezoporus wallicus, assembly GCF_028554395.1. Taxonomy (NCBI): domain Eukaryota; kingdom Metazoa; phylum Chordata; class Aves; order Psittaciformes; family Psittacidae; genus Pezoporus; species Pezoporus wallicus. Next base: position 738,307 of record NW_026642060.1, read on the forward strand.
GCAGTGGGTGTTTGCTCCAGAGCATGCTGCATGTTTACACAGGGAAGCACCCATGTTCTTACAGGCTCAGTAAGACGATGGGTGAGTTGGTTCTGTTGAGTGCAGGGCAGCAACGAGCCACTGATGCTGTTCAGTTAAGAGGTTTTCTTACATTTTTATACCTACCACAAAATCCTGTAAGTAAAAACTGTATTTGACATAATCCCCGGTTTGTAAGTTTGCTTGTTACGACCATGGCAAAATGGCTTTGTTTTCTTGACTCATCATGAACATCTCTGTGCACACAGCTGAAAATCCTGCTTTCTGTTAAGTGACAGCATCCCTTCAGGTTCACTTGTGGTACCCTCAGCGCGCTTGGTCACCGTGAGCAGTGAGCGTGCATCTTCAGCCTCGCTCTGCTGCTGTGTCCTGAATCCCAGAGTTCCTTCATGTAATGCCAGTTGGGAATGAGGTTTTTTTCCCTTCTGTATTGAAACCTGTTACCTTTAGGACAGAACCTGCCTGCGTGGACTGGACATCTCCCATATTTTACTTTGAACGTGTGATCTGTTCTAAGAGCACTAACTAGGTGACAAACAGGGTACATGGGGCTCAGTATCTATTGTCTGGGCTAGAATACCTGTTTTAAAGAGAGGAGTGATGCCACCGGATGCATCAGTCCGACAGCTGGAAGAACAGCAGGCTGCATAAATGGAAGAGGTTTGTTTTATTCATCCTTTTAGTGATGATTTCCTGATGGGTTTTTAGGGGCTGTACAAAGCAGTAAGAGGAGCCCATTGCTGCAGTTTGGAGAAGGAAGTGTCAAAGGCCAAGCTTTATGTACTCACCTCAGAATTCAGACTAATAGGACTTGCTGTTTGAGTGAGTGAAGATCTCATCTGGGCTTTGAAACATGAAATGTTTCCTAAAGCGTGAGGAAGCACAGGGCATCAGTTCCAGGTGGAATTCTCCAGCAGTACAGATACTGCTCAAACAAAAGACTTTGGAAATGAAACCGGCTTTAAAGCCAAGCTAAACTGTGCTCTGCTGCTGGACCTCGGGTGATCCATTGAGAGTTGCTGTGTAGCATAATACGTACAACTGCCCCCCTTGGGGGAGTATGACTGTGAAGATATTGAATCCTTTGAAGTAGCCTGTGTAGATATTAACCATGTATTCTTATCCAGAGATGCTGTTCTACGTGGAGTCGTATGCACTTGCCCTGACCACCGAGCACAGTCACAAATTCAGACATTGAATACCAAGGTGACTTAATACCACCAAAACCCTCTCCCTGTCATGACCACCTCTTTTTTCTGTTACTGTGACCTGATTTAGTGTCCTCCTTGTGTGTGAGTTCTCCTTCCATGGAACTTGTACCCGTTCCGACTGTATCAGATGACTTAGCGACGTGGCCTTGGAATGCTACGCAATGTATGGATGTACTGGGTGTAAATGTTTATATATTGTACAGCACCTTTATACATACTTCTGAGGTTCTGCCTAGAGAGAGACCTGTAAATCGCTCATTATTTTTTATATAGATATTAAAAAGAAACTCCAGTTCCTGGCCTCTTGGATCTGCACTGTATAAAATAGGTTCCTGGTTGACTTTCAGTGGCGTGATACCTTAAACCAGCTGCATCCCTGACCCAGGTCTTTCCTACAACCACCGTGCTCTTCCAGGAAACAAATGCAGTTTATTCCTGGAAGTTTCCCTGACTCCCTGTTCAAGTACCAGAGGTGTTACAAGTCGTAGAGAAACGGTTGTTACTGCTGCAGCCCTTGTACTGGAGGTTTATTTGTACATTTTGATGTATGAAATTGTCATCTCCTTTTACCTCTTCACACCTGCTCCTTGTACAGAAAATCTTTGTAAACAACTTGATGCACCACCAGAAGTTCTTCTGCCATCTCCCCCCTTCTGTGAAAGAATGAAGCTATGAACAGTTCCTCCGGTTTTTGCTTGGTTTATTAATAATAAATAGAAGGGATTAGAGCCAGTTAAGGGAAATGTGGCTTTAAGAGATGCCCTGAAAACGTTCTGTTTCCCCCCCGTGCCCTTCCCAAGCATTAACCTGCTCGTGAGGAGGAAGCCTGTGCCGTGTCTCCCCCTCTGAACTGATCCTCCCCGCAGCTTTCTCCCCTTGCGTGCACCAGTGCAGCACAGACCTGCAGCAGCTTCTCCCACCACCACCAGAACAAGACATGACAGGGAATGAACACAGCAGAATGCTCTACAGTGATAAAGGCTTTACCTATCGGTTGTGCTGGAGCCCTGTTCTCACGTAACTAAGGTTGGCAAAAAGCGGGCGTTGTTCAGTTGCACAAGACCCAGCATCAGCCAAGGGGCATGAATCTGTTACTGTCTGGTTGTCAGCACGGAAGCAGAATTCATCTTGTGCAGACCACATTCCAGTGCCTGCTGCAGCAGTTCAGGAGAGAGGCAGGGCCTCGAGCACACTGAGCTTAGAAGGAAAGAAATGCTCTTCAGCACAGTCAGGTAAATGCAGCTGGGCATACTCAGTCTGAGAGAGCACCAGAGGATGCTCAAACAGATGAACCTCAGTGTAGCTCCAGAGCTCTCCAACAGGACGGTGCTCACCAAGACGAGGGCTGGCCCTTCATGTCACATGCAGAGACCAAGGCACCTGTGGCCCCATCACTGTCCCTCCACCCAGAGCTCAGGGCACTCACATTGCTGTAGGTGGCCTATGCCCCACGCAGGCTGGGCCCAGGTCTGCTCTTTGCAGCGCAGCTCCTCCAGTCTGACCCCATTAACTCCGTTCTGCTGTGTGCGTGTGCCACAGGGTGACCAGTTCACTCTGTCTGTTGCAGAACACGAAAGCAGAGGAAGAACCTTTGATACTTACGCTGAGAACCTGTTTAAAACCTGCAGCTGGAGAGCACCTCTGCATTCACCCAGGCTCTTGGCTCTCTTCTCTGGTGGGGCTGTCAGGTGGAGACGGCCGAGTGCCGATGTCCGGTCAGTTCATGGTTTAATTTTCCATAACTGAAAAGAGATTGTGAGCGTGAGTCTGGGTCTGAAAGCTGCTGGCCCGAGGGGGTTTCAGCTGCAGGTAACAGTCCCTCTCCTTGCCCAGCCTGTGCTGAATGCTCCAGTTCAAGTGTGAGCCACACGAGGACTGTGTCGTCATTGCAAAGGGAGCGACACACGAGTCCGGTGGCATTAAGTGGGCACCACAGACCTGAACAGGGCTGGAATTTAACTCATCCTCGTCCTTCCCCCCCCAGAGCTGGCTCAGGGAGCTGGGGGTACAGGGTCTGTTCTCTGAACTGCTCCATAGCAGGAGCCTAATTCAAACCCCAACCTTCCTGCTGGGGCGGAGGAACGTGTCTGCGGCACAAGTGATGCATTCAGCTGGGTCAGAGCTATACTTACTCTGATGTTGAATCCTAGAAGATCACTTATAACACCTGAGACAGCAGAGAGTATTACAACCCGGGTTATGTTGTAAATTAGTGGGTTCATGGTCAGCCCATAGAGCCTGAATGGAGTATCCAGCTCCTGTGGAGACCAGGAAAAAAGTCCATTAGCATTTATCCGCATCAGAAGCAATTAATCCTCTGACTCTTAGCTTAATACCAGCTCCCTGGCAGCCTTGCCAACCATGCACTGCCTCCATGTCCTTTCTTAAATGTACGTACAGAAACTGCCCGTCTCTTCCAGGCCTCCCAGCTCAAAGGCATTTTCTAACTGCTGAATCTGAGGAGGCTCCTTTGCCACTCTGCTTGTGTCATAACAGCTTGATCCAAAGGGCTGCAGAATCTGCCTGGGCTAATTTATGTGACTCAGACTCTGCTCTTTCCCAAATACCCACTCTGCTGCTCTCAACAAGCTTCAATATTGAAGCTGCTGAAGGAATCTGACTTCAGGCAATAAGGAAAGATGCTGTGTTCATACGAGCCTCTCCTCTCACTGATCTAAGATGCAGCAAGCCACCACTAATCAAATGGTTGCAGGACAAATCAACCACACTGGTCCTGTATTGCCTGAACTTCTGTTTTAGAAGACGGGTTGAGAGAGCTGGGCTTGAGAAAGCTCCTGAAGGGGAGACCTTAGAACAGCTCCAGTGCCTAAAGGGGCTGCAGGGAACCTGGAGAGGGGCTTGGGACAAGGGATGTAGGGACAGGCCAAGGGGAATGGCTTTAACCTGCCAGAGGGGAGACTGAGATGAGCTCTTAGGCAGAAGCTCTTCCCTGTGAGGGTGCTGAGGCGCTGGCACAGGGTGCCCAGAGAAGCTGTGGCTGCCCCATCCCTGGCAGTGTTCAAGGCCAGGTTGGACACAGGGGCTTGGAGCAAGCTGCTCTAGTGGAAGGGGTCCCTGCCCATGGCAGGGCTTGGAACTGGAAGAGCTTTGAGGTCCCTTCCAACCCAAACTATTCTAGGATTCTAGGAACTTGCCTTAGCAAGGACAAGAGAAATGGGAAGAGGAAAACCAGGCAGTGTCTTTAGTCATAAAAAACCCCGGTTTTGGGGAGAGCAGCAGCTCACCTTCAGTAGCTTTGTGGATAGCTTCAAAACATTGTTTACCAGAGACAGCTGCTCTTTCTTGTTTGGCTTCTTCTCCATCTTGAGGTATAAGTTTATCTGTGACAGACACGTTACAGATCAGATGCTAATATTCCAGCAATAGCTCCCAAGTGATTCCTAACAGTGGGAACTGGAGCTGCTTTTGCAGTCTGTTGCCACTGCTGAAGATGTGATGCAGCCACAGACAGGAATTCAGCAGTGATCATATTCTCTTTGTGACTGATAGGGCACATGTTAACCCAGAGCCAAAACTCAGCCAGAGTCTTTGCTGTTGGGTCTGTCCAAAGCTTTGCCAGCTCGTCCCTCCCCAGCTGCACAGAGCTTTAGTCCAGCACAGAGGTTAAGTTCTAATTAAACTTCAATTTAAGGTTTCTTTTAAGCTGGTTTGAAACACAATGATTCTATCTAAACATGCCACAAAAGCAAAGGGAAAACCACCTAAACAGAGATACCTGCTCCGTGAGCAAGATGGAAATGTTGCTGTATTTCTTATTGGTTTCAGAGCCCAAAGATGCCAGGCGCAGTAAAAAGAGCAGAAGTGCTGCCTCCCAGATGAGGAACTCCCAGTTGTAAGCTGCATTCAGAAATGTTTTGTGACCCTTAAGAACCTGCAATGGGAAAGGTAACAAGGAACATGCCTGTCCTGAGGAAAAGTGCCAAAGCAATACCCCTGCTCCCCTTCTGAACAGAGATCCATGCTCTGGAGCTACTGAATCCTTTCCCCTTGGAGTGCAATTCACCCCTGCAACAGGCTACAGTAAAAGGTCTTGTTTCCAACCTGGCTTTAGCATGGAGTTCTGATCTTTTTCTCTGTGCTTAGAACAGGACACTTGGTTCTTTCCTCCCTCTTGCCAGTTAACGGGCAATAAATGGTCTTTCACCTGTGCTTGTCCCAGGGGCAAGCCTCAGACCAGCCCAGCCAGGCTGCACTGATCCTGCCTTCCCCAGGATGTGTTTGCTGGGTCTGTCATTACCTCCCCCCAGAAACCTGTGGCTTACAAGAAGCCATCACAGCAGAGGCAGTAACTCCTGACCATCAGCCTCACTGCTACCACAACAGTGGTGCTGTGGTAGCAAGAACTTGCCTGAACAATCTAATGGATCTCTTGTCAAAATCAAAGAAACCAAGAAACTACTCCAATAATAACATTGCTTACTCCAACAGGAGGCTTAGTGAAGTGTAAGTGACAGCTATGGACCTGCTTCTCAGCAGCTGGTTAAAGAAGGAGCTGCAGTCAGCCCTCTTCAGTACCATGCCCTGTGAACACTTGATACCGGGACAGAGTCCTCTCCTTCATGCACAAAAGCCAATGATGTCCTTAATGATTATAAACCCCCAGACTTTCCTCTGCAGACAGAGAATTCATATCTAAACAGAGAGAAATAACACCTAACCATAGAGGATTACTGTCCACTACCAACTAAACAATACAAAGCTTTTCAAAACACAACCCACTGCATTATTCTGGTGACAAACAGCTCCAGTTCAAGCACTTTGAAGGCTGGCAAAAGAAAAGCCTCCAGTAATTTGGGGGTTTCCCCCCTACTTCCTTAAAGGAAAAGGTTCCACTCTCACCTGGGCGCAGCATATAAACGCGATGGAAAGAGCCAGTAAAAAGATTGAGGACACAACAACATCCACGGAGCGCTGGGGGCCTCGCCTCTGCCAAAACAAAGACACCGAGTCAGGGCTGAGAGGGATGTGGAGCTCTGAGGTGCAAGCTCACCACAAAGAGCTCTGCGTGTGCAGTGACTCAAGCAGTGCTGCCAGGGACAGCAAAGAGCCTGTACTGAGAGCCTCACTTGTGCCCTCTGTGACCACCAAATCCTGGCTCGGAACTTACCTTTAGGTAGGACCGAAGGGATAACCAGATCTTAATGTTTTCTACCTTCTTGAGTCTGAAGTGAGGGATTTCATATTTCCTGGCTTTCCGAGCAGATGTGATGTGACTAAAAAGCTTGGCAAACAAAAACCTCTGCGAATTCAAACCGAAAACATACACAACATCAATCAGTCTAAACCGAACGAGATCGCTTGGGATCGCTTAGTGGTAACTGTCAGGAAAGGTTGTGGCACCTTGGGAAAGCTCAACAGGGGCCCTTGGGGCCTCTCCAGTCACTGTGGACCGGGCTTGGAACAACCCAGTCTAGTGGAAGGTGCTCCTGCCCGTGGCAGGGGGCTGGAGCTGGATGAGCTTTAAGGTCCCTTCCAACCCTAAATCTCATGGACCTATTACCAGCTTTGACACCACAGCTTGCTGAGACACACTCGTCTTGCCAGCATCTTCAACAGCAGCATGGTTTGGGTAGAACACCCACTCCAGGGTTTATGACAGGCAACAGGACGTTTAAACCCACCTGTTTATACGTTCGCTCCGCAACACACATCATGAAGAAGAACATCCACGTTAAGCAAAGTCTCTCAAGGAAGTTGATTGCAGACAAAACAATGACCGGAGTGCTGGCGGGTGCCCCGCAGAAGATGTGCAGGAGCTCCTTTAGAGAAATGGAGCAGAGCTGCTCCAGGTTGTCTGTGCGGAAGAGTCTGTAGAGGAATGGTAGGAACGCTAGGCCGATGGTGAGGATGTTTCCCAGCATTTGATAGCCCACTCCTTGCTGGTAAGCATTGACCTGGCAAACAGGAACAAAACCAGGATGATTTACATGTGTTTTGCGTCAAGGAGAAGGCATGCTGCTGTGGCAGAATTGACTCAATCGAGGATTCAGTTCCCCTTCTCTTCAAAGGACATAGCCTAAAATAATTCCATCTGTTTCATTCCAAAACCAGCAACAATCAGTCAGTAAATCATAAAACCACCACCTTGAGCCCGCTGCAGAGACACAGCCAACAGCAATCAGCACTCATTGAAAAGAAAGAGGGGAGACTGAGATGAGCTCTGAGGCAGAAGCTCTTCCCTGTGAGGGTGCTGAGGCGCTGGCACAGGGTGCCCAGAGAAGCTGTGGCTGCCCCATCCCTGGCAGTGTTCAAGGCCAGGTTGGACACAGGGGCTTGGAGCAAGCTGCTCTAGTGGAAGGGGTCCCTGCCCACGTTGGAACTGGATGAACTTTAAGGTCCCTTCCAACCCAAACCTGTCTGGGATTCATTAGCCTTCAACAGGACCGCCTCAGCTTTGGTTTGTGCATTTTTTAAGTTAAGAACATGCAGAACTGTATTGGCCATTGAGGAAGGAGCACTTTTATCCTGCACTTCACATCTGCACGTAAAGACTGTCAGGTTTGCTGGTGGTTACTTTTTAGTGCGAGGGAGAGGTTGCAATGCTCTGAAGCCCTCTTACCCTGCTCATGATAATCCCACTGATCTCCAGCACAGACATGTCCACCTTCTTGCAGTCATTCCCTTCCCAGATTAGCGCACTCACTTTTGCAGATGCTGGACTTGTATTCTGCAGCCAAAACAAATGGTTCTATAAAACAGAAAAGCATGCAAAAGGTGTATCATCATTTCTGTCCCACTGGTACATAATGCTTCTTCCTAGGAAGTGTTTAGATTGAGAGGGGAGATTCCCAATTTGTCTTTGGGTGAAATACTTTGCTTTAGGTTTAGCAGTTGTCAGGATAATAGCAGCAGGGAGCAGGGAGTTGATGCTACTTAGATCAGCACAGACATCCAGGTGATTAACACGGCTGACAGGGTGGGCTCATCCAGCATTAGGCTGCTCCCATTACACCAGCAGCACTCAGATGGGTCTTTCATATTACCTGGGCATACAGGGGGAAGGGGGGGGGGGGTGGAATCTTCCACAGCATTCTCAGCTGCTGGGCACAAGCCAACAAACCTGCTGGAAAACATCTTCCTTGGCATCCCGCTGGGGATCCCTCACAGTGATCTCCTCGCTGTCGCTGGTGCAGGACGAGCGGCACTCGGGCCCGTGGAGCAGATCATCCCAGAGCATGTCTTCTGTCTCCGAGTCATGGCGAGTGCTTTCAGAGTCCCTGCGGCCCACGCTGCAGCTCCGGGATCCCACATGAATGCAGGACCTCAAATCCTATGAGGAAAAGCAAACTTCACCCAGTGCACACCCAATCTGCAGAACCAACTTCCCAAACTGGCATCCGGGACAGCTGAAAACTGCCCTGAAGTCACACAGGGAGCATTAATTCCCCAACTTGACAATATCAAAACTGACTCATTCATTCTAATGCAAAAGTTTTCTGACTTTCACATAAGCCATTTTAAGATTTCATTTCTATTTTAGATTTATGGATTTTTAGATCTATCATTTGATAGCCTATATATATATATATATATATATCTATTTCATCTTCAGGTGGTGGGAGTGGCAGAGGGCAAGATAAAGTAAGGAAGTGAATGCATATATGTGACAGAATCGATTGATTTCCACTGTTTAAAATCAAGATTTATTACAGTTACAACACAGAGCTGCCTCCCAAACCACAAGAGCAACTGCAGGGATTCAAACCAAGCAATTAGAGGCAGCTTGGCCTAAACTGTGCTGCCAAGAGGGACTTTTTGGGTTGTTTGGCTGGTTTCGTTAAACAGAGTGTTATAGCCCCAATGGGGAACAAAGTTTATGAAGCTGCAAACAAGCAGGGAGGCCACACCTTATATATGAAGATGCTGAAGTGCTGTTGTTTAATATTGGTCTGCTCTGATGGGGAGGACAGCCCTGCACTGTCCATGCTCAGTAAAGCTCTGACTCTTGTATTTATGGCCATACCTGACCGTATAATGTGGATTCTAGTTCAGATTCCATGACACTATCCGAGTCTCTGGTATTTTTCAGGGCTTCCTTGACCTGCCAAAACCAAAGGAAGACTTATTATCCATAGCAAAAAACACGGTGGAAAATGGCATCAATTCAACGTGGGTACCTGTGAGACAGCCTGGTTCAGAGAAACAAGAGGCCTCTCTTTCTTCTCCTCACAGCTGTTGTCACTGGAAGCCCCTTCTAGATTCTGGCGTAACAAGATCCGTTGTGCCATTGCTTCAGCCTCCTCCTCGCTCGAAAGCTCATCAGAAACTCCACCTCTGTTGGTGCAGTCATCCTAGAAACACAGCAGTCAAAGTAAGACCGAGGCACTGCTAAAGAACCAGCCCGGACTGCATCACTTCAAAGGTTCAAAGCCATTGCTGCTGCGACACTGCTGCACCCAGTAATCTCTTGTTACCTGCAAAAGCCAGCAGATGATCTCCACAGAAGATGCAGAAACGATATCCAACTCGGCATCATAGGGACATCCCAAATTTCAACTCGTTACCCCTGTCTTACCACAGAGGTAATGAGGGAATCATGGTGGGGTGGAGCTGGATTTGGGACATGGGTGGGAAGTGGAGAGGGCAGCAGCAGCAGCTCTTAGCAATGCCTTACCAGCAAACTTAAGCCCAGGAAAAGGGATGCATCTATAAGCTGCTGGCTAGCAGACCAGAAATCATGAGCTGTGTCCCTCCACACCCAGCTCTGCTCCTCTCCAAATGCCTGGAAGCAGGAGTGTAGATGGCACAGCACTGTGGTGCTCTGCAGAGCTTCTAATCCAAGTTCTTCCTGTGGGAGCTGACACCTTACAACTCAAAGGAGTCCCAAAAGTAACTCCACAAAGCTTTATATTGTAGGGATTCAAAGAGAGGTCACCGTGCTTTAGCTCTCTTCACAAAGGATATTTCAGTCTTTACTTTCCTGCCTCCCACTGAGAGGTTACTGCAGGGAATCGTTTGCAAGGCAAATTATTTTCCAGAAGTGCTTTTGAAAAATGGCTCATTTATTATCATTAATCTTTATCTTAACGAAGATCAGAATCTTCTTTAACTGAACATCTTGGGAGCAGAAGGCTCCGCAACCAACGAGCACTTTGGCAATACAGGCATTTTCCAGGGTACTTGACTATTGTACTGACTGACAGTAAAGTGTCAGCATCACGTCAGCTGCTCAGTCAAGAAGGAGAAAGGGGTTTTAGGTTTCCTATAAGCAAGCAAAGATCAGTAGAAGAAGGCTGTATCAAACCACACAGTTAAATATCAACATGTTTTGGGGCACATACAGAATATACTGAAACCTGTGACTCTGAATGGCTCTTTCCTGCAGGTACCTGATGGCTCTTTTCCCCATCAGAAAGCTTCTTTTTCTCTTTGAAGTGCAGCAGCCTGTATTCAGACCTGGCAGGTCTGTGTTTAATGCCATTATTGACACCATTCATGCCATTCTCTGTCTCAGTCCCTTTCTCAGCTACCAACTTCACTCTTCTAATCCTAAGAGAGAAAATACAATTAAATGCTTTTATGTCAGAGAGAAACTCTTTGAGGAAAGCACCATGCTCTCTTTCACTTGCCACTGAGGTACAACATGAAACAATATAGCTGAGGGAATAGGTAATTGTCTGCTGCTGACAGGCTCTTTGTGTCCTGATTCTGTTCAAGGGACTTGTATCTGCTTCACTCTCACTGGATGCTGCTTTTCTAACTCTAATAGTACCTGAAAACTTCTAAACCCAGAAGGAAATCTTTACTTATTATTATTTAGAAAGAAAGAAAGAAGTGCAATTCAGAAGACAAAAAATCCTTGTCAAAAGAAAGGACCTCTCTCATCCAGAAACTCAGCTGAGAAAACAGTAGAAGACAGTAAAACACTATCCCAAACAACCTATCCTCCTTGTCCTTGAGTTACTTTTACAGAAGGGAAGGTGGGAAGCGGGATGTCTAGCCAAGCAACTCAAACTAGAAGGCACAATTGCTCCTGGAAATCAGCTGAAACAGTAATCTGAGCACAAGCATTCAAGCCAGGTCACAGAAATAAGCTCTGTCACTTCCTCTGCTCATCAAACACTCAGTTTAGCTACAGTGTGAGATAGGGTCTGATCTCCTAATAAGGACACAATAAAACTTCATGAGGATTCAGCCTCCTACAATAAATGCTTTGAGCTCAGAACTAACCGGCAGCCTGTGGGGACGCCAGTGACAGCACACATTCTGTCTTCACTACCCAGGTATCAAACGGTTTGCAGTGTCAGACATGCAACAAACCCGGTGAAGATCACATACCTCCTTCGGAAAAGCACACTAACTAGATTGTTAAGAATGGATGCAGGCTCTGACTGCTCTTCTTTCCTGGTTTTGTCAGGAGAAGACCAACTGTTGCCATCGACACCCCCAGATTTGCGTAACTTCCTGAGTTTTGAGAAAAGGAGAATTAAATTTGCATAGCAAGCTGCTTGGAGGTCATTCTCAAAAGATCTGAATCAGCTTTGGACAGCTTTTCAGATGCTATTTTTCTTCAGTCATGCAGACAGAATGCTTGGTTCCAAATTAAGTAAAATGTTATTTGGATGAACTGAAGTTATGCACATACCCACAGGACATCGGTGTATCACTAGCAAAAGATGCAACTAGCCAAAACCTGGACAAAATCTTTACTGTAGAACTCTAATGGAGGCAAAACTCTATCCACGTCCATCATCCTGTGTTCAACTACATTGCACCAGTGTTTAAATTGAGTCAGACACCTAACAGTTAAATATCTAGCAGATGGACCGTAGCATCTCCTACACGAACAAACTGCCAGCAATGTCATCGAAGGAGGTGATCCTGCCCCTCTACTCTGCTCTCAGGAGACCTCACTTGGAGCATTGTGTGCAGTTCTGGTGTCCTCAACATAAAAAGGACATGGAGCTGTTGGAACAAGTCCAGAGGAGGCCACGAGGGTGATCAGGGACTGGAGCACCTCCTGTATGAAGACAGGCTGAGAAAGTTGGGGCTGTTCAGCCTGGAGAAGAGAAGCTGCGTGGAGACCTCAGAGCAGCTTCCAGTGTCTGAAGGGAGCCTGTAGGGATGCTGGGGAGGGACTCTTCATTAGGGACTGCAGTGACAGGACAAGGGGTAACAGGTTCAAACTGAAACAGGGGAAGTTTAGATTGGATCTAAGGAGGAAGTTCTTTACTGTGAGGGTGGTGAGGCACTGGAATGGGTTGCCCAGGGAGCTTGTGAATGCTCCATCCCTGGTGGTGTTCAAGGCCAAGTTGGACAGAGCCTTGGATGAAATGGTTTAGTGTGAGGTGTCCCTGGCCATGGCAGGGAGTTTGGAACTGGATGATCTTCACGACCTTTCCAACCCTGACTATTCTATGATTCTATCTCTGTCCTGTTTCTCTGCTCTCAGTCCACATCAGCAATTCCCTGCAGTTCACACCAAAGCAGGACACCAGACTGGTTTGCCTTTCTGCACAGAATGCCCCCCTCTGGCCACAAAGAAAAGACATTTAAAAGGCTGTGTCAGAAAGAAACTTCTACTGACAACTGAAGACCTGTCACAGCCTGGTAAACCTGCACTATTTGCCTGGGTTATGAGAAGATTATGACCAAGACAGAAAAGACACATTAATGGTTAAATGACCGATTTACATAGAAATAGAAGGTATTGACCCATTTACATAGAAATAGAAGGTACTGACCCATTAACTTCCACCCTGAGCAAGCCACCAGATGACCCTGTCACCCCACTCACCTCCTCCTTCTGCTGAGCCCGTTGCTTCCTGAAGGTCTATTGATCTGGGTAGACACTATTTGACAGTGCACAGTTCCCATCAGCAACATAAGGCACATTGGTCCCATGACTTCACTTGCGTTCACCACAGGCATCATGAAATACAACACAACTGCTATGACTGAAAGGGAGAACATGGTATCAGATGCAAAAGAGCGTGGCCAGTCCCTCTGTCTGCTGCCTTTAACAGTTTTTCTGTATGTTATTGGTATTTCTGCAAACACCAGTGCCACACGTCCTGACACCTACATTAAGCAGGTTGCAGATCCTGATGCTTTAGATGACAGGCTACGAATTGATGCCACGTTCCTTGCAGAGAAAGGACTGTGGCACAGGCTGCTACCAGCCCTTACCTTGCATAACATAGAGCACCAGAAGCCACATAAAAATACGTTGGGAAGTGACCTGTATCCACCACTGGCTGAATAATGGGAAAAATACAACTCGCACGATTCCCTTCCGAGTTAGTGACGTCCAGGGAATTTCAGGCTTGGCTTTAGCAAATGTAGAGCCTTGGGATTAAAGGAAAAACAAGTGAATCACAGGAATTTTTGTACTTATGGCTTGCCCACGGAAGGGGGGGGGTGGTGGAACTGGATGATCTTAAGGTCCTTTCCAACCCTAACTATTCTATGACTTCCTCTTTAGCCAAGGGCAAACCCTGCAGTTCAGAGAGGTGACAGCAGCCCAGCCTCAGGCACTCGTCCAACACGCAGGGCTAAAAGCAGCCCTGGCTGCTGCCCCTTCCCCTCCCTACCCCAGCCTGCTCTCACCAACTCCCTGCATCCCTCCTGCCTCTGCTTTCAGGCTTCCATTGCTCCTTTTAGACTGCTGCTGGCGAGCACCGGGCACTTTCTCAATGCTGAGATCTGGGGCTTCGGTGCTGCTGCTGCCAGAACAGTTTAGTGCGAGGTGTCCCTGCCCACGGCAGGGGGGTTGGAACTGGATGAACTTCAGGTCCTTTCCAACCCTAACTATTCTATGACTCATGCCCCGGACAAGCACTTAATGGCTCCAGAGGAGGTGCCGGCTGCCCTGCACCAGGCTGTGATGCGGTAACGGCTGTGTGGGGATGCCAAAACCCTGCATCTCTCACCTCTGATTAAATCCACGTCGATCAGATCAGGCTGAATGTGACCCTTCTTCTTAGGCTTGCTTTTTAAGCCCTAAGAAAACGAAAACAAAGGCCAGTTACCGGCTGCGAGGGCAGCCGAACCCGGGCTGCGGGAGCCGCCGTTACCTTCATCTCGGTGTGCTCGATGGACTTCTCCCATATCTGCTGGTCGTAGGCCCCGATCTGGAAGGAGAGGAGGCTGAGGGCACGGCCGGGCCCGCGCCCGCCCTCCCCGCTCCGCACTCACCTTCTTCTGGTACCAGGAGATGGCATCCCTGTCGGGAGCGGCCATGGGGGGGGACGGCAGGGCCTGTTCCCGGTACCGGTACCGGTACAGGCCCCGGTGCCAGCCCCAGCCCCAGCCCCTGTTGCCCTGGAGACCGCCGCTCGACTGCTTCCGCCTGCCCTCGGCTCGGCCCGGCCCGCCCCGCGCAGGCAGCACAAGCCGAGCGCCGAGCCCGGTTCCCGCGGCGAACAGAGGGAGGCAAGCGGGTAAAGGACAAAAATCAGACTTTGTTTATTAAAAAAATACTTTACAGGAAAAAAAATTCTATGCATTCCGTCGGCCTATTTGACAAAGAAACGGCGGAACAGCTCGAGACCCGGGTACAGGCGGCTACGGACACAAATGCGCTGCGTTACTCACGGAGAGGCCCGAGCGGAAGCGCTCGCTCCTGGCAATAAATACCCTAAGGCCGCACAAAGCAAACAGGCTTCCAGGCAATGGTCCGCGTCCTCTGGAGGCAGAGACCGCCGATAAATTAAAACCACAGAAACAAAACGTAAAAATCGTAGCTGCCCATCAAAATCAAATTAAAAAAAAAAACAAAACCACAAAAAAACAGCAACACAGAAGTCTCTTTACACGTTGTACAAAGAAAGCAAAGGGGTTTAGGGGTTCCTCCGAGCCCCACGGCCACCTCCTCACCCCCGTGCCAGGGCCCATGGGTGCTGTGCTATGGGGAGCAGAACCAAGCCGTCCCCTCCTCTCGCACCCCTTGAGCTGGTCCCCAAGCTGCCAACGTTTTGCACTCCATGGAAACCACAATTCCAGGGTTTATTACTGGGTTGGTTGAGACCTGGCAAGAGGAGGCAGGGCCAGATGAAGGGCTCATGCCCATGGGAAAGCTCCATCAATCTGCCTTGTCCAGGGGAACTAAAGCGTAACAGCAGGGAAGGTGAAGAGCACAGCAGAGAGCCCTTTTCTGTATGGCAACATCTACACCTGTGGCAAATGGTGATTAGAAATCCCCTGAGAACACTGCACCGAGTGTCCCACCTTCCTGGAAGAGCACGTGTCAAGGATCTGCTCAAACTGACTCGTGGCGTGGCCAAAGGAGAGAGGAAAGGGAAGCTAACAGGTATCTCATCTTTAAACTGCATTTTGTTAGCCCCCTTCTAGCCCTGCTGAGTCACTCGCCCTTATCCCTAGTGATGTTTTCCACCAACAGCCCTTTACCTCACAGCCTAAGCCTGAGTTCACACATCCAAGCCAATGGATCTCTACACAGGGCACTTGGTCACTCAGCAGTTGCCTCCAGCATAAAGCAGGAGGGTTTCCCACTCCCCAGCCTTACACACACATCCTGGGGCAAAGAGTTGTAACTGGAGAACTGAGGATTTACAGGATCCATGTTCACAAACTGGTCTGCATCTACCTGGGTAGGACGAAGAACAAGCCATGACGTTTGCCAGAGTTTGATTATCTCATTACACAGGCTGTTGTATGACATCTTAGAGAACAGGCAGCTTTTTAACACCAGAGAGATCAGAAACAGTTACTTGGACCTATCCAGAGATTTGTTCTGCTCAGGAAACAGTAAGTGGCCTGAACTGATTACTTCATTTCTAAACAGCTTATGAAAAATCAGTATAGCACAGGTCTGGTTCTGGGAAAACATGCATCTTTCACAGAGGCATTGTTCTAATTCTGCTCTGTTGTTTTCAGTGCAGTTGAAGTCACCTTGAAACACCTTGTCTAGCTGCAGTAATCAGCTTCACAAGCAACCCCTCTCATACTTTACATCCAGAACTGAGGTGGAGTTTGAAATGTCGTCTTGGTTAAAGTGTACCAAAGCTGATAATGTAGTTAGGTAATAGATTCTTAGCAAGTTTCCTCCTCTCTTAAGCACGCTAGAACAGCATCAGCAACAGTCAAGACATTTGAAGATATATTTCTGTATTTATATCTGACATTAGATATTAAGTTAGTAAGTAAATGGAACCGAAAGAGAGCACGATGCTACCAGTCATGTCCCTCCATCCAAAGAGGTAAGTCAGAGCAGTTTATTTCAAGGCTGTAGTCACAGATTTCACTAAACCTACAGTTTTGAAAGCGACATGAGCCACTCTGGTCTTCTTCCTTCATCCACTGGGAAACATGCTGTAAGAGTTTACAGAGAACTTCCAAATTAATTCCCTCTCCATCCTGTTTCAACTCTCACTATAAGACAGACAAGTTGGTGTATGGGGGCTCTTAATCTGTTTATTCTTCCTTTAAAGTGATGTTTGCAGACTCGCTGTGGGATCTGCAGATGTGTCGGTTCCTGAGTGGTTGTAATGCAGTGCTGGCTGTCAACAAACGGCCACCGAGCTGATGCACCTCTACTGACATGACCAAAGAACAGCATATGTGAGAAGTGAAATGGGCACTTGGAAGACTAGCAGACTTCAGAAAAAGGAAAGAACACCCTTGGATAATGCGATCTTTGAAGGTGGAGGATGAACTGAAACCGCTATTGCCTGTGAGGAATTTTACTTTGCACAACCCTTAAAGCTATGAAATTCCTCTCAACATAAAAAGTGGAAAAAACCCACCAGAGAACAGACGGCTCATTTATGAACCAGTCTGGGTCATCTAGAATTTCTGCTAAGATTAAATTACACCCCTGCATGAATCACATTACTTTTTATCATAAAAGCTCTCCATTCTAACACCTTATTTACACAGATTACTAAACAAGTCACTACCACTTCAATCTGTAAATTAGTTTTAAATTGAAATATTTCCTAGTCCTCATTTTGTACCGAAGACAATACATACATACACATAAGGAGTAATACAGGTTCTAACTAATCACTGCAGTATCTTCTGATTATTTTTCTATCAGTTTAAAATAGTGACCTCTACACTGAGGTGCTAATATGTATATAAAAGCCTACACAAACAATATTGCACAAAGTAAGATTTATAATAGAGTAACATATTTTAGAGACCCTTATAAAGAGAAGAGTAATAATTGATATTAAAAAGATGCATCCAGAACTAACACAGCATCTTTGCTTTTGTCTAGTCTAACATAGTGTTTCAAATCTTTCCTACCCCAGTGAGGATTAGAACAAATAAAGTTATCTGGAGACAGCTTAAGTTGCACCAAAACCCAACTTGTACTCTAAATGTGGGGAGGGAGAAGGGAGGGAAGAAAGGGACAGGACTTTTCCTTCTGATGACTGGAAAGGGTGGTAGTAAATGGAGTGAGTGAAAGTCAAGTACAGATTACACAGTAACATCCAGAAATATTGAAAGATCAGTTAAAAACCATTGCTAGCTGACACTCTACACATTTAGCATGTGCCACTGATTTTTCCACAGTACCTGGGCACCCAGAAGCTACTCATGGAAAAAGCAGTTCAATGCCACAAGACTTTTTATTGTGAAAGAGTAATACAGAACTTCCTGGCATATGGACAGCCGCACTGTGTAAGTCAGTTACCAACTCAACGCTATTAAGTGCATCAGTACAAGGGAAAGTGTGATTTCATTGGACACATTATGACCTGACCAAAACAAGCTGCCAAGTTGGTTAGTATTTTAAAGCCTTAAAGTGCTCAAAGATAGCAGTTTCCTCCACAAGACTACCAATAAGTTCTTTAATTTTGACACTAGTATTAATCATGTTCAGGGAAGATGGATTTTGGAAGCAAAACCCTCACACCAAACAACGTAAGCAGTGCTATGAGAAGTGTTAGGTCAGTAAGTCATTGCATTTCAACAGGATCAGACACTTGCTTCAGTTAATTTTACTGTAAGAAATAAGAGATCAGTTTCTATAGCTTGTATATATAAACCCAACTTGTATATAAACCAACATGTCAAGAACAGATACCAAAAGTTTCACAAATCATCAAAAGTGCTGTGCTTTTTTTTTTCCTTTTTCTTTTGTTGTTGGGGTTTTTTTTAAGCAATTAAAATGAAATGGGGAAAGTCACTTTGCGAGTCTTCTACAAAAACCTCTCTTTCTGGTGAAGATCAGAGCTAAAGTAAAAGTAGGGAAATAACACTGACCAATGTCATTTAATCGGTTTATGTTCCTGGAGGAATTTCATTCTGACTTTGAGAAGATATTAAATATCTCTACTTAAACAGAAAGAAGTGGTAGACCACTGTTACAGGTTGTACTAAGGGGTTAAAATACAACTTGAATTTTGCATAATCTGTGTAAAAAAGATATGCTTGACATTTTGGAATGTCACCTTTCTTTATAGAATTATAGGCAAGATTTCTCCAATAAAACATAAGCCAGTTATAAAACTATAACTTCACATCAAAATTTTAAAAAGTTGTTAAAAAATGTTTGCTTATATACATATCACACAGCAGAGCCTGCATGATCCTGTGGATTGTGGTGCTGATCAGACTCTATTTTAAAACCTGGAAGGGGCTGGGCCGCCTGATCTGGTTGCACAAGTCCTGATATTGAAGAAAGAGAGGAGGAGAGCACCCCTGGTGTAAGCTGCATTTCTATACCTGGTTCTTCAGACTCTGTTTTTACACTCACACATTGGGGTTCACCTTCTGCCTCTGGATTTCCAGGAACACTACTGTTCGAGCTTGAATTGCTTTCTGCGTTTGGAGAGGTCTCCTCCACAGGGTGATACTGTTTAAGTCTTATGTGCCAGGCTAAGCTGCAGACTGCCGACACCGTTTTGAACTGATGAATGACATTTCTAGGGATGAAGTAGATGTCATTGTCACACAACTGAATTCTAGCATAGCGAATGCCTTCCCGTCTCATTTGGTTTAGTTTGGCTTCGTCCACCCATTGAACACACTGAGAGAAGGAAAAGGGTAAAGTTAGTGGTATACTCTGTTTAATCAACTCAGTATCCACCTACTTCCAACACACTTCCTGTCTAAACCGATGTTTAACAGGTAAAACGTGAAAGAGAATTGAACTTTTAAAACATAATTTGTCTAATGTGTACATCTTAGGAGAGGACAGTGATCAGTTGAGAACATTCTATAGTTACAGCTGAAAATAGCAGGTTCCACAGGAGGCCTCGCTGTTTTGGCTGCCAGGCCTGAGTTTAGATGCCTTCACATCCTGAACTTCACATCCTCAACCAACATCAGTATATTAGAAAAGGCAGAAACAGGCATACATGGCTTCTTAATCAACTACTAGTTGTTTCTATAGCAGGTATCAGGACTCACAACTTGGTGAAAAGGAAAAACAGCTGGACTACATGGTCACTGTACATCCCTTCCAACTGAACTATTCCGTTCTGAAACATGAGAAGACAAATAGCCCAGGAGAGCTGTGAGTTGAGGGCCACCAAGGATACAACAGTCCTGGCTACACTGTGAATCTGAAAATTGTCAGAAGCTACCACCAAAATGCTAAGAATGAGCTGTCACTAGGGAAGATTCAATACCTGTGACACTGGAGGTTCATGCAGGTCCAACTGAAGTCTCTGCACAACATCAGTGAAATCTTCAGCATGAAAACAAACCACATCTTTGGTTATACGAGGCTGGTCGCTCCTAAAGAAAGATGAGAAAACCAGGAGTTTTTAAACAACTGGACTTACAGAGTTACAACTCTTTCCAGCAGAAAGTCACTGAACCAACAACCTATTACAGTTTTACACTGCACACAAACAGTATCATCACTTCTCAATACACATATTACTTTGAAACAGATGTCTTTTTTTTTTTTTCCTTCATTTTACTCCTTTCTTGATACATGCATAACAGAAGTGATGTTTTCACGGACAAATAATATGCTAAAACATCAGAGAACTACGTTGAACCTGCCAGTATCAAAGTTTTCTGGTTTGCCTCAATTCTTCCATTAAACAGAATCATTCTGTATTAAAGGAAAACAAAAAGTAACCAAGTAATTCTGATGCCAAAGCAATGAGGAGCTGGGTGTTACTCAAGAGCTTTGAATAAGACTATAGGAAGTTCAGACACCTTTTATTGGTACCAAAATCTAATGATATTGCTAATGCTGCTATCCAATTTCTACTGGAATTGCTAGAAAAAAAAACCATGATGCAAGTCTAGCTTCTGTGCAAGGTGAACAGGAACATCCTGGGTACATGAAAGAAAAATACACTGTAGCTCTGAAATGAGTTACATTGAGGTCTTCTATTGCTATTACGGAAGTTAGCATTAATATACCTACTCAGGAAAAGAACAGTCGATGGTCCAGAAATTGTGTATTAAGGCTTATTTCATATATCACTAAAATTTTCTGCAAACTGCTGTTAAAACCCTTCTACTGTCTCAAGAAGAAGTTGAAAATAGGTATATAGCTTGTGAGTTTCAAGCTCTAGACAGCACATCTCTTTACAGAGTTTAAACCATCCCATTGATTAGGCTTGTTTTCCAAGGAACTGTCTTTTTTTAAGAGACAAAACCACTTTAGGATCACTCCCTCCTACGAGAACAGTTGCATTTCAGTGGCACTCACCATTCCCCAAACTGTACAGCCTTCAGAACACCAACAGCAGCTGTACTCTGCCAGTCAAACCCTTGGCCCACATGATCAGCGTGAGCTCTTGTTCTGTCTTCAAACAGAACCTCCCGGGGCTCACTGGTCCGAGGTAGGTACTGGAGATTCTTTATTTCATTCATTGACCTACAACATGAGAAAAAGACATACTAAAAATGTATGGGCTACTCAAAAATAAGTATTTGTATTAAAATAATCTTAAAAGTCTTGTGTGCTGCAGGCTTCAAAATCAAAACACTTCCCTCCTTCAAGATGCTCGTTCAACAAAAGACTGGAACAAATACAGCAAAGTACAGTTCAGGTTATGAAATCAAACTTCCAATAGATACTGAAGTTTAATTATTTGGGAGTGTGTCCTAAAATTCTGCTTGAAATTACAATTAAAACACGCTTCCAATTCTTTATCTCCTAAAGTTTGTTCCACAGCACACTCTTTGGGAAAGACACCAAGCATATATGTACCCCATGATATTTTTTGAAGGCAGACAGTATTTCAAGTGCTTTAACACTAACATTATAATGCAACATAAGCAGTGTAAGGATCTCTACTCTTTCAGAGCATTTAATCTCTCCTCACCACTAAATAAGTTCTTTCCACAGAAGTAAGATGAATAAAAGAAGTCTCCTGAAGGAAAATAAAAAGGGGTTTCAATCTTAAGAAAGCACTGATCTAGGATGTAGTGGTGAAATAAAATAACCATCACAAGTAACATGTCTGGTTTATCCACTGAGCCAGTTTGAAACGGAAACAAAACTCAAACCTGTGAATTAATCTTCTGAAGAACTACCTACACATACAGCATTTAGGTTTTATTCTCAAGTCTAACACAGACATAACTGCAATGTTTTACCTTTAACATGGAAAGGAAAACAAAACATTACCGGCGCCGTTTGAATGGTGATTTTGGCATATCAGCTGTTGGGATCATCTGCTCCCCTGGTCTCACCCACATTATGGGGCCATCATCACTTTGTGACCTGCACTGAAGTCTGAGACTAGAAAGAGTCCCCCAGGGCAAAGTCATCTAAAAGAAAACAAAAACAAAACAACCCACAAAACACACAATAACACAAAACACTGGGTGAGATAGAAAAATTAAATGATGCCTTTGGTAAAACTGGTTCAAATTTGCTGTCAAAAGAATTGCACAGAAACTAAAATATATTCAAGACATTGCAATATATTCCAACCTGACTTTATCAGACTTAGTTTTTAGGGAAGCAGATGATTATGCAGTGCCTCTACATGATAAATTATTTAATTTTTTAATTATTCTCACAACTGTTACTACCTAACGCAGTATCTTTCATTTGGACACAGGAAAAGAACATACCTTAGTAGCCCAAACAATAAGCACATCACTAGAGAAAATACTTTATGGTTTCTAATTACACTTGAAATAGATAAAACTCAGTCACTGCTTAAGTATCCACAGAGTTCTAAACAAGACACCACAAGTTAGTGCTTACTCTGAGAAATGGAGATTCTTCTAACATATCTAGGAATTCTGGGAAGTAGTCTCCAACTTCTTCATCCACAGCTCCAACAAGACTGATCTGCCGCATTGGTCCTGCTCGGTAGGTTCCACAGCAGTACGTTCGATTGACCTGAGTGGCCAGAAAGGAAAAGACAATACCAGCACAGCTTTAGTTCTGTTACAAGAGATTAAAATTGATTAATATAATACAGTAGGCCACAGCTCAGATGGATCTTGGGCTCATCCACATCTATTTCATTAGAGATGCTTTTGGGAATAGGCACAGAGCCTGTTTAGAACAGGTGCCCACAGGGTACCCAAGAGAAAGAACTGTCTGAACTACTGACAGGAAATACTTCTAAAGTTTGAATAATAGTGTTAGTATTTGCCTAATTCAGGAAGAATTCAGCTCTTCCAAGCTGACTTCAGAAAACCTCCTACACACAGTTTCATTTTGACTCAGTCTTTCAAGCAAGCTTCAAGTCTCTACTAATTGATGCAGCTGACTGTTGCTTCTACACTTCAAACTGTGTGCTACTGAAATACGTGCATTCTTCACTTCAGCCTAGAGGTCTTTCCCCTGTGACTGCAGTGAAAAAATCTCCGTGTCCATCAAGCAATGGCTCTAGTGATGTTGTTCTAGTGTATACACAAAATTGGTCCAAAACCAGAGGAAATGAGAGGTCCAGGTAGAAATCCAGTGGTCACCCACAACTTGACTACTACCATTTGCAGTATACCCTGCTGTCACTCCTGTGGCCAGAAACACTGTGATCTCACTCACTGCTTTTTGACATCCTCTGTAGCACGAACTGTCCCACTTTCCCAAGTCACCTGGAAACTTTTCTTGCCCATTTCCTGTTCCCAGAAGAGAACCACTGGCACCACTCCAGTGTTCTCTAGTCCCCTCCTGTGGACTGCAGCTGTAACACACCATACAGGTTGTGTGTAGATGCAGCAGCTATTCAATCCTAAAAGATCAGAAATCCTGCTGTAATTAGTCTGGTTTGTATACTCAGTTGTACTTAAGCTCCAACCTTCTATCACTCTTCAACAGCCTCTCTACATTCATCAAGTGGTTCCAGTGGTGAAAAGCTATGGCACATCTCCATGGCTAAAGTGGTGGGGCAGGCACAAAGGACTTTACTAGTAAATCTGCAATTTTATAATCACATTCAGAAGTGTGATACCTTTTATAACTCATGTATAGATATATTTATGAAGCAGCTTGGTTTTAAGGTTTTTAGTTTTAAGTTCTGCAATTTAGCTAACAAACCAGATGTAGGTGAACTATTCCATGAAGCTGTTAAAGGTAAATTAGGAGAGACTAACAAGGCAAGAGTTACAGTTACTGCTGCAGTACTTTCCTCTAGCAGCAACCGTAGATATTTAGCTGCTTAATTACAGGAGTTCAGCTCACTCCTATTTCCAGAGTTCTTTCTTTAGCTTTGTATATACAGAGTTGGCAGTTCTGCACTGACGGCACACAGGGTTTAATTAAAAGCTAAGAAGGAGCCAAAGATGACTTCACATACAGTTTTATTCCTCAGCTGTAAGCCAACTACTGCACTGCATCACCTCTGCCTTCACGTGCTGCGGTTTACGTCCCAAGTCACTCTCAGAACTGCATGGGGCAGCTCAAGCACTCTACAAGTCCATCAAGAAGAGCAGCAGCAGCTGGATAAGCGTATACAGACTTTCTGGCGTTGACCATGCAGATTTATGAGCCAAGCACTACCTTGAGAGGCTGCTAATTCTTTTTGGCTGTTGCCCTAGAAGAAAGTCTGCAAATCCGATTAGAACACTGCTGATGAAGGGTCATAGCTAACATCAGTAAAGTGGAATGATTTTTACTGTGAGAGTGGTGAGGCACTGGCAAAGGATGACACCAAAGTGGTAAGTGTTCCGTTCCTGGCAGTGTTCAAGGCCAGGTTGGATAGAGCCTTGGGCAATACAGCAGGGGGCTGGAACTGGATGACCTTAAAGTCCTTTCCAACCCAAACTATTCTGTGATTCTACTAGCTAACCAGAATCCAATCCAGAACACTGGAAAACCACATTTATTTGGAAGTTAATGGAAAACTACAGCATTAATGGAAATTGAAAACTACAGCATTAATCTATGCACCCTATGGGAGTATTAAGGCCTGAAATGCTCTGGTCCTTAAGCCAGTTCAGTTTAACTACCTGGTACTGTTAAAGTAAGTGGAGATAGACTACTTCCAGATGAGATTTGTTTCACTGAAGCCACCTGTTGAGAGGCACTAGTATTTCACAAGTCTCTGTCCCAAGTTAAACGTATTATAATACCATACACAGCTATTCTCTGTAATTTTTTGCACAGGGAATAAAAACTAGAAGCTTTAGCATTATTTTAATGCACTGGAACGCAATATAAAAATAAAATTGAAAAGCTGTAAAAAGAGACACTAGAAATACTTTAAGGAAAACCTGGATTTCAGTGTTTTGCTAGTTTCTGTTAGAGCTTAGATATGTGCACTACACTTGAGAATTCAAATCAGGATATATTTACACTGAAAACACACATCAACTCATGGCAATCCCCAGCAGGCTGCAGTATTCATCTCAAGCACCTCAATCACAGGGGAAGCAGTCTACTAGATTAGATGCTGTAAAACATTCCTTCACATGTAGTTTCTATTTCATCCTTGATTCCTCCAGCACAGCACAAATACTAATACCATTTGCTTGGTTAGTGGTCTCAGGAATAAGGAGTATGCCAAGACCTTCTGTGTAATAACAAGCATTTTCATGCCAAGAACATGGATCTACTCATGGGACACTAAACCACCCAGGCATAAAGGAAGAACAAGTAACCTCCTTGTTGCACCTTCTTACAAGCTACTTTGACATGTCATTTGCAAAGTGCTCCAACAGCTACATTCATTTCACAGCCATCTTCATGCACCCCTGTATTTCAGGGAAGACAGATGAGACTACGGAAAACCTGAAGTCATTTTGTTCTATCCACTAGGACCTTTCTCAAAGTTTCTTCTGTTTTTTTTTTCTTTTTTTTTTTTCATTTGTTTGGGGTTGGGGGGGAACACTTTTTTTTTTGGGGGGGTGGTTTTTTTTGTTTAATGGCCAGTTCCTAGGAGCTGGGTCATTCTAGTTCTTATAGCTGTCAGAAGTTGGTAACTTACTACCACAACACCTTCATTGCTCTCATCACTTCACTATGCTTCTTAAAAAGCATCAGTGGATCACATGAGTTACTAACTGCCACTATCTACAGATCAGGTCAATACAGATCTTCCCTGCTGTAAAAGGACCATCAGGCTGGTGAGACCACGCAGGTGTCCTGTGCCCTTTCAAAAGGCCAGACAGCTATCACTACCCTGTGTGCCTCCTACTCCATACAGGACCACACTAAAAGTTAGAGGCATATTTGAAATTAGTTCCTCAGTGTTCATGGAGACACTTTATAGCAGCTGAATGATGTGCCTATCAGTGTTCCTCAGTTCCTCAGTGTTCATGGAGACACTTTATAGCAGCTGAATGATGTGCCTGTCAGTGTTTCACACACAACAGTGAGAACAGAAGTAGACAGCACATTACTGAGATAATTCAGACCCTGCCTCGTGAAGGGGTAAGCAAGCAGTATCCTTGTACTGGATTACTTTCCCTACCCCTGTAGAGAAAGAGGACGCACAGAAAAGGCATAAGCTCGAGACAAAAGAGGTTAAGTTTCAGAAGTTGCTCTTTAGTTTCAAGAAAAGCATGAATCAGTTGACAGTGACGATATTTTAGCATGTCAAGTTAGTTACAAAACCAACCACACAAACACTTTGCTAAAAGCAAGAAAGCCAGAACACAAGGCAGCTTACTATTTACAACAGAAGGGAAAGAGGACAGTGTGACATGCCATTACAGAAAAGGTTATGTTTGACTAAAACATGTCAAATATTTCATTGGGCAGTATTATGTGGCTTAAGTATAAACCAAGTTAAGTTCATAGTGCAGAGGCACAATTTCTCCATTTCATATTTTGATAGCTTCTGCTAAAGAAGCTGTCCTTCCAGAATAAGGGGATCTTCTTCCAGGAGTAAGAAAAGATGGGGCACAAAACCAAACTGTGATATTGTTCATTAACCAAAGCTGCAAGGAATATTTTAAACTCTTCCAACTGTATAATACAGGAGTAGGAAAGCTTACCCTATTATCACCCATCACCTCCTTCTCCCACCTCCTTCCCAGAAGGAACAGCAGCTTATGTAAAACCTACTTCCCCCAACTCTTTCGTGGCCTCTTCCCAGAACCCCCCCTCCCCTTTGTGACAGTTTAACTGCTCTTTGGACCATACAGAGACTCAATCAAGTCCTTTTTGGGGTGGGGGGAATAAAAGGGAAAAGCAGAAGTGGTTTTTCAAGTCTAACTATATTCCTATTCACCGAGTAGACCTAAAAGCAGCTGTTCTTAAAGAGCTGATAAGGAAATAAATATTCATTCTAATTGCACTGCTAAGAACTTTCAAACTGTAGTATGCTCTCGAGTGAAGAAAGCTTACAAGTTACTGTTCAGTGATTTGAGTCTTGAAGGATCCTAGTGCAACTGAATAGCTTCAAACTAAAGCTCAGCTTTAGCACCGAAGCATTAGAACAAATGAGGCAGAACCAATGCAAAAAAGAAAATCCAGAAAGCACTGAAGCTTAATTATTTTAATATGCATAAACCATAGTTAACAAACATTAGAGTGCTTTTTAATAAGCATTCAGTTTATATTGTCCTCACTGTCCTGAGAGCAAATGAATTAACTCTCTTGCAAGGTTAATTATCACTTGACTTTTATTTAGCCTTCCAGATTAAAGTCCTTATTTTGAACTGGAGTCACTTCCTACTCCAATTCAGTTTGTCTGAAAAGGCGTACAACCAGCTAAATGTTGTACAAGCCAAAGGCCACATTAACTTTTAGTTCATTTGAAGTTTACAGATCCTATTTTAAATTCTTGATACCAAGTCTCCAGGACTAAAGACTACCCAATCCCAGAATCCCCCTGCCACAGTATGGCTCAGTATAGCAAACAAGTCCATGCATACAGAAGGTTCAACCTAGAATGGAGGTGACTTAAAAAACAAGTATCTTCAACTAAAAATAGTATCATAACTACAGTGTACAATCCTGTAACATGCTTAATCTTCAGAAAAATAACCATACAGTGCTTCTGTATTGTACAATTCTCATACAGGAAGGTCCAAAAGTGAAGCTTAGCCAATCTGCTGATTCCTCAACAGCACTGCCAAGGAACAGCAATGAACCAGACTTAAGCAAGGTATTTTAGTGTTCTCTATTAAGCTAGCTTCCCAAACTTGAGTCTCGGCAGTGTGCAGACATGACTGAATCCACTACCAATTTAAATGCATCTTTAAACTAGATACTTTACTATCATCTACATTACCTGAAGAGTCCCGCTTCAGCTGTCTTAGGAGTCATAATTCTACTTCTGTTTGCTCAGTGTGTGAACTTCACTAACATACAGAAAGGATTAACCAGGTCAAGCTGAAGCTGTCTTCAGAGAGGCATTTTAGACTAAGTGAACCTCATGTCACGACTAATCTTAATCAAGTTTAGACAGTACTTAAAATAGAATTAACTGAAATACCAACACAGACTATAACCCAGTGAAGCCATACACTCGTCACATGTATTTATAGTATAAGCTATTCACGTTCACAAGACATTCACCAAGTACAATTGTTAAATACCCAGTTGGCACCATTTAGCCATTTTAGGGGATCACCACATGTACTCAAATTAGAATGTAATCATGATTCCAAAGAACAGAGATAAATCTTTTAATATAAAGGACACCAAAACCTAAACTGTGGACAAGTTTCACATCTGCAGAGCAAAAGTGGGTACTGTGCAGAAGTGCAGCAGTCTGTATGCTCAGACTGGTTTTGGAGTACTAAGCACTCTGATGCAGCTCTGTCAATGCAAAGAATTACTTAAACCAAGAAACAGAAGCTGGTTTAAAAAATCAGTGCTGCAGCAGCTATTCATTGTCAAATTCATAAGCTAAGAGTCAGAATTACTGATTCAATAGTATCTATGATTTAAAGACTCCCTAAGTGACCACGCAGGAACCTTCTGTTAAGCAGTGTTTTTCCAATGCAAACCTTCCTGATAGGCATTTGATAAACTCTGGAAAGATCCACCCACAAACATTAGGATTTCAAAATCTGTTACTAAGATCTGTTCCAACAGCACTCTGAAACAGAGTTTCAGGGTTTTCCTTCTGACAGGTGAACCAGTAAAGGTAATTAAGGTCTTGAATCAAGACTTTAAAAAGTAATCAGTAGTAATCAGACTACACTAAGCAGGGAGAAGTTTTTATTCCACCTGAAAGTCATTTATCTCATCTGTAACATTGCTGTATGCCCACAGATACTTTAAAGCTTGATCACAGGAGTCAAATGCAACAGATTTTCATATGGGAATCTTGAAATTAACATAGTTATTACTGTTGCATCCATTTAAGCTACATGGAAATACAGTTTGAGAATTTAAGATACCTGAAGTGCAAATCAAGGTAGTATATAAAATTAAAGCCTTTTTTAAAGGCAATTAAAAAGACAGTCTAACCAACACTCTGAAGCTGGAAAGTTTAAGCATCCAGCAACAGCTACTGATAGAATTAAGATATTAGAACACACTTATTTGTTGTGAATGACACACTAAATCCTGAAAAGTAATGTCATTGCAAAAAACCACCCAGATTACTGAACAGAAAAAGCAACGTTAGTACTTGCAATCTATGCAACTCTTAATACAGACTTGGCTATTGCTTTGAACCATGTCAGCATTCTCTCAAGTACAGAAGATCAGCTGAAAGCCTGCAAGAAGATCATGGCAGATCTTTCACATTTAGCAGTGTCTGAAGTGTGATCCGTAGTCTCAACATCACCTTTTTTTCATCTGCTTGGAAGAAACATTTTGCCTCACCTATTTTAGGCCATCCCTGCTGATTACAGAATAATCAGATCTAGGTGCCCTGCAACTTTTATGCCTTTAAATAGCTCTTACCTGAGAGTGAAAATTTGAAATTGTTGTTGTTTCAATGTCCTTCTTGCCCAGAATTTCCATTTTCACTGGAGTGTTAGGAAAGTTAAAAGCAAAGTAATCCAGGAAGTCTGGTAAATAAGCAGCTGCTCCATGCACTATGGCTAAAGCATAGTAAGCTGCATTTTTATCGTTTTCACTGAATGACAATGCAAGAAACTCTTCGGCAAATCTCTCCATCTCCACTGGAGACAAAAATGAGAGTTCATCCATGTAAGCATGAAGGACCAGAGCACCACCATTGGACTGATGTTCTTCATGAATGAAGTTACTAAATTTAGTGCCAGTTTTCAAGAAGCTGCTGCGAACAGAATGCTCCTGGTGTGTCACAAATGGTGTTTGTACTCCCTGGGGTATTCGATATTCCTGCATACCCAAATTCAGTCTGCAGAGCTGCTCATCCTTCAGGTACCTGAAGGATTCCTTGTTCATTTCCAAGTTATCACACTGTCCTTGAGAAAGAGTCTCCTTGTCAATGCGAGTCAGTCCAGCACACACCGTCTGCACTTCTTTGTTGTACATCTTCAGGCGTTTCCCCCTCATATCTTCCCGATGTTTCTTTTTCTTTTTTTTCTTTATCTTCTTCATAATAAGACTGTCAGCTCGCTGGGTTTTGCCATTTTCATCTGGAGTTTCTGGCAGCGACAATAAAGAGAAGATTAGAGTTCTGCAGTTGAGGCATGTTCACCCCTAAAGAATTAAACCCTCCCATTTGCTAAAGCTCTCTATTCCCAGGAAGTAATACCTTAACTTACAAGACTTTAATTGTACAACAAAAACTGCTATACCTCTGGTTATTATGCAAAGAAGACTTTGAATTATGGAAATCTTCCAAAACTCAAGCTTAATACTTTAGAGATAGTTCATATTTTAAGAGAAGTATTAGAATACCTTCAAAGGGAATCCATATTCCCAAGCATCTGTAAGTACATTAATAACTCCTGACATTTAAGGCAGTGCCATGCAGGGAAGAGGATAAACAAGTTAACAAGTAACATTTAAACATTAATACTTTCATTACAGAACACTACCCTGATTTTGGATACACACTATAGGAGCAAAACTGCAAAGGAAGAGGCACAAATATGTAAGGCAGTCAGCTTTCTGGACAAGAAAAAACTCCAATTAAAATAGCCTTACACCGCTGATCTTTTTATTAAAGGATATGAATCATCACATCTTCAGCTATCTGTCACCAGTCTTAACTACTCAGTTAAATCGGAGCTAGAAATTAAGAGAAGGTTGGTTGGTTTAGGTGTTTGGCTGGTTGATTTGGTTTTTTTTTTTAAGGCTAATCAACCTCAAAAAGGCTAAAGGCTGAGAGAGAAAAAGTAAAGTAGTTCTGTTTGGCAAAATGTAATAGTTTAACTGCTCATCTTTTAGGAATAAAAACTAATTCAAATAGTAGTTAGCAAATGACAGTGGTAGTTAGAAATCTCGCTGGTCCAGCTGTTAAAAAACTCAATTGCCAAGACAAGTCTCTAATCTACCTGAATCAAAGAACTATTTCATGCCACAATTCACACAAACCTCCAAGAGCCATGTTACCACGAGAGCTGTGGGGGTCCAAACAACTGCTGAAGGCAACATCAGACTGGAAGATGCAATGGCTAAAGTTTCAGTTTCCTGCAGCACAGGGCTCTGTGCTAACGGAATTTCCTTTCTGCCTGTCTGCAAAGCTATCAAATTTGTATTTCCTCTTTACTCTCCTGCAGTTCTTCAAGAAAAAAATAAACATGTTACACTGATCTATGAGAAAGGGTGTAAGGATATATACATGCAGCTTCAAGTTAGTCTAATCAGTGTTTAACAATATCATTACTAGGCTGGTCTCGGAGCTCTTCACTACAGACAGCTGACCTTCGAAGCAGCCTGGCATAGTGAACAGAATTACTCATGAAGCAAAGAAAGAGTCGATTGCTTAATACTAACTTCATACGATTGTCTTAGGACCTGAAATACAAGTTCACACGCTACTGCTGTTAGCCTTTACAAACAGCAAATGCCCTTATTTTTATATTACACCTAGGGAAACCAGGAAAAGAAAGGTGGTAGCACTTGTTTTGGTAGGTCAACTGAAACAGTTCTTTGAATAAGCTTTTCTGCAAGTCTCAGAAGTTGAGGCTGCATAAGCTTACTCAATCACTAAGCTCTCAAGTATAGATACTGCTTTACTAACTGTAACAAACATACTAATTACACAGAAGATCTTTGTTCTGTTGGAGCCAGATTCCGAGCTGAAACTAAACAAGAATTTCATGGCACTGCCAAGCTGTTGGAAATACTTCCTGTAGGTACTTCTAAATTAATTTTTGGTTATGTGTCTTATTTTGATTATTTCTAATTCTTGACATAGTTTAGAAAACCTCAGACACGCACTAGTTTTAGTTCAGAGCACCTGCCTGCTTGAAGATATCCCCTAATAGCAGGCACACAACTAGCACTCTGCAGTTTGGAACTTCCAGTGAAGACTGGTCTCTTTTCAGGGTAAAAGATATCCCAACTGTGCTGTATCCACTGAACACAGCAGAGTCCCACTACAGCAGTGAGACCAACATCTGTATTAAGTAAAGCTAGACAGTGACACGACGGTAATGCCTGACAGTCTTGAAGCAAAGAGTTTTAATTATTCCTTTAAATAAACAGAATGCCTCCAGTACCTCAAACACAAGGAAAGCTACAGAAAGGTCACTAAACTACAGGCATAGCAGCAGTGCAAATAACTGCACTAGTCTAAAACATCACATAACTGAACACACCAGTATTGCTACTGACCAGCAAAACCACTGGAGATGATTGTTGTCACTCATGGCTGAAGCCAAGTATAGTATAGTCAAAGAAATAGACAATTAATGGGATTATACTTACAAATAACACCTGATAGCTAGGAAAACAAACCCAGCCTCGTCCCAAAACTCACTGCACACCTTCAGTAGAGGACAAGTAGCGCTGAGTGTCACGCCTTCCAGCACACAGACACCTTTCCTTTGCTAACCTGGAATTCAGTCAGCAGTTTTAACAGTGTTTAAGCCTTTATTAAAAGAAGGCCTCATTTGACTACTTGTTTAGAGCTGACATACAGTGACACTCCCAATCTACTTGAGATATAGTACTTCTCTGTTATCAAGCTAAAGTTTGGAGTTACAGTCCAGTGGCTTTTATAGTCACTATTCAAAGACAGTTGAGAAGAAGCATTAAACCAAGTGAAAAGTCTCTCCCCATAACAGCTTTGCCCTTTCTTACGGCAGCACTCTCTAGAGTTTACAGTACAAACTTAACTTTGTAAGCAGTGTATCTTCAGCACAATAACTTCACATATACTCCTGAAGTGTGATTCACATTAATATATATTACAGCAACTTTTGCAATGGTTTTTTATTTATGTTGCTCTCCCCAAGAA
Organism: Pezoporus wallicus; assembly: GCF_028554395.1. NCBI lineage: Eukaryota > Metazoa > Chordata > Aves > Psittaciformes > Psittacidae > Pezoporus > Pezoporus wallicus. The sequence continues at coordinate 771,167 of NW_026642060.1, forward strand.
GCTTTTTGCTATCACAAATAAGTGATTAGAACAAAAATAATCATTCTGTACCGTGGAAAAAAAAAAGGAAAAAAAAAACAAAAAACAAAACTTGGCCTTCATTAAAGCAATCTCAGGCTATTTAACTCAAGAAAAACACCACACAAACCACAACACCTTCTCAGTTCTGGTGTAAGTTAACGCAGGCACGGCAGGAAGAAAGCTTTACTTTGGAAGTGCTCCCACTGTGAGCTGCGCAGAGGGCAGCCCGGGCCGGCAGCGCTGGAGCCCCGCTCGCCCCGTAGCTCAGCCCCTGCCACACGCTACCGGGCTCCGGGTCCCGGTGGGACACAGCGACGCGCCCCGCTACGACCAGGGCCAGCGGCGGGGTCCAAAGCCACGGAGCGCTCACCCACCTTTGCCCACCGCCACCTGAACACGCACAGGGCACCGAGAGCCGCTTTCTCTGCGGCTCCCACCGGGACCGGTGAGGCCGAGTCGGAGCCGGCCCCACCGAGCCCGGCCGGCCACGGACGGCGGAGTGCGAGGCCGCCGCTGAGGGCTGCGGCAGGCAAGCTCCGCCGGGTACGATCCGCACGGGCCGAGCGAGCGCCACCGGTCAGCCCCGAGCCCACACCCGTTCCGCCTGCTCACCTCGCTTGCTGGGCCGCCCGGCTGCCCCGTCCGCGGGGCTGCCCCGCCTCGCCTTCTGCGGCTGCCCGGCGGCCAAACGGCCGGGCTCGGGGCCGGCGGCAGGGCGATGCCGATGGTGGTGGTGGTGGCGGCGCTCCTCCAGGGCGGCGGGCGGTGGCAGGCTGAGCGGAGAGAAGGTGAAGAGCCCGGCGGCGGGCAGGCCGGGCAGGGCGGCCGGGGGCAGCGGCTCCGCCGGGCCGGGCCCCGCCAGCAGCGGTTGGTTCAGCCGGGCCCGTTTAGCGCCCGCCGCTTCACCAGAGGGACCCCGCCTCCGGCGCCCGCCGCCGCGGGGCCGGCCGGGCCGGTCCCCTGAGGGGAGCTGGGGCGGCTCCTCCGCGGCTCGGGGCACGGCGCGCACCGCAGCGACCTGCGCAGCCATTTCGCAGCCTCCCTCACATACATTTAAATGGGCCCGAGCCACAGGAGGCGCCCGCGCGCAGGCGCAGCAGCCCCGCTCGCCTCCCTCCGCCGGGAGCTGTAGTTCGCGCCGGAGCCACGGGAAGTGTAGTGCGCGCCAGGGCGCCTGCGCGGAGGGTAGCGCAGGCGCGCTGTAGGTGTCATGGCGGCGGCGGCGGCAGGGGCTGAGGTGTGCGGTGGGCTCGGGATGACCCGGCAGTACCGCAGCAAATAAACGTTGTTTGTACGGCATTGCTCGCGCGTTAGCATCGAATCACCTGGGTTGGGAAAGCCCTTTCAGCTCATCCGGGCCAACCTTTACCCCAGCACTGCCAAGGCCATCCCTAACCCGTGGCACTGAGGCCTCGTCTCCACACTGTGTGAACGCTTGCAGGGACGGTGACTGCAGCCCTGCCCTGGGCAGCCTGTTCCAATGCCTGAGCACCCCTGGGGAAGGAATTGTTCCTCAGCTCCATCTAAACCTGCCCTGGGGCAGCTTGAGGCTGTTTCCTCTTGTCCCACCCCTCGTTACTTGGGTGAAGAGACCAACCTCACCTCGCTATGATACCAGGAAATAAAGGGTTAACATTGTGCCTGCTTGCTGAAGCAAGCAGTCGCTGTGCTTGGTGAAGCAGAACCATAGGAGTCAAAGTTGCTAGAACGGTGAAGCAGAATTGCAGGAGTTACAGGCTGCGAGGCAGAATTGTAGTAGATAAGATTCATAACATTGAAGACATTCTTGTTTAAAGAAAGAAAAGGAACAAAAGATAGCCAGAGTAACAACATTTGCAAACTTGACAAGTTTCTGCTTTAAGATAAGTAAAACCGGCTTGTACCGAACCTGAGGTTTGGACAGGAGCCGAAACCCCATTGAGTATGTGTGAAAGCAAGAGATTACTCGCAGTGATGAAGAGGAACTACAGGCCTTCATCCTCACAACCCCGTAACGACCACCACCAGGAGGCACTGTGCAGGCGCACCAACGGGAGGAATGTCAGGAAACTAATTATAATCCTAGACGGGAATACGTTTTGCGTATGTATTAGGTGTGAAGCAATCCCATGTTTAAGTAATCATTATATGTAATATAAACGAACTGAGTGGCAACGGAAGGGTGTGCATCCTGTTGGAGGAGCAATCCCCATGCGCCTCAGCGCTGAATAAAAGCACACCTACTTTACAACTCTAACGAGTTGTGGAGTCAATCCGCGTATCAACTACAACCTCTTGTCAGGTACTTACGGAGAGCAATAAGGTCCCCCTGAGCCTTCTCCAAACTGAACACTTCCAGTTCCCTCAGCCCTTCCTCCTGACACTCAAGAAGGCTGGTAGTGACTTTGCTGTCCTGTCCATAGCAGTAAACACTGCTCCCAGTGCCACCTCAGCCCGAGCAAGGAGGGGACAGAGGGGACGAGCTGGCAAGGGGAGCCAGCGCTTGGAGATCAATGTCCTGCAGGCGTTACACAGGATCTCTGATCCATTATAAAGTACTCCATCAGTTCATGTGGCCACTCAGCACTGCCTGCCTGCCCGAACTGGAGCTCTGTGGAACGTGAGGTAAAGTGGCTGTGGTTGGTGGGGTGGTCCTGCTGAGGTGACATGGTGGGCGGCACGTCGGGGCAAGGCACTGAGGTGAGGCCTCCGCCAAACACTTGACACAGGGAGATTAAAACCCTGGAAGGCCTTTTTGTTGTTTTGTGCTGTTGAAAAAATGGGTCACTTCAGTGGAAAATAGAATAGAATCATAGAATAGTTAGGGTTGGAAAGGACCTTCAGATCATCCAGTTCCAACCCCCCTGCCATGGGCAGGGACACCTCCCACTAAACCATCTCACCCAAGGCTCTGTCCAAGCTGGCCTTGAACACCACCAGGGATGGAGCATTCACAACCTCCCAGGGCAACCCATTCCAGTGCCTCACCACCCTCACAGTAAAGAATTTCCTCCTTAGATCCAATCTAAACTGCCCCTGTTTCAGTTTAAACCCATCACCCCTTGTCCTGTCACTACAGTTCCTAATAAAGAGTCCCTCCCAGCATCCTTAGAGCCCCCCTTCAGATACTAGAAGGTGCTTTGATTTCTCCATGCAGCTTCTCTTCTTCAGGCTGAACAGCCCCAACCTTCTCAGCCTATCTTCAAGTCATAAATAAGGCAGTTTGGTTTTGGGCTGTATTGGCCATTGCCCCAGCAAAAGTAGTTTTAAACCAGCTTGAGGTCTCTCTTCCCATAGTAGTCAGCAAATTGCTCTCAAACAAATTCCCCAAATCCCTCTTTGAATCACAGAATCCCAGTTTGGAAGGAAACTCAAGTATCATCTGGTCCAACATTTCCAGGCAAAGCATGACCTAGACTTGATGTCCCAGCACCCTGTCCAGCCAAAGCTTAACAGTGTCCAATGTTGGGGAATCCACCACTTCCCTGGGGAGATTATTCCAATGGCTGGTTGTTCTCATTGGGGAAAACTTTCCTCTTGAGTCCAGTCAGAATCACCCCAGGAGTAACTCGTGCCCATCACCCCTTGTCTTTTCCATGGGACTCCTTGTCAAAAGGGAGTCTCTGTTGCCTGTGTAGCCACCCTTTAAATACTGGCACATGGTGACAAGGTCTCCCCTGAGCCTTCTCCAGGCTGAAAAATCCAGCTCCCAGCCTTTCCTCCCACAGCTTCCTAGACCTTGGCTCATCTTTGTGGCCTTTCTCTGGACCCTCTTGAACCTGTCCACATCTTTTTTGTATAGCGGGGCCCACAACTGAAGACAATTTTCCAGGTAGGTTTTTTCCCTTTAATTTAAAAAAAAAAAATAAAAAAAAAAAAAAGGAAATCCTCTTTTTTTCTTCTTTCTACAGAAAAATAATCATACCAAGTCATTTTCCAGACAGCAGAGGCAGTTTGGTCAGGGAATTCTGCAGCCTGGTACACCGGTTTAGTTTCTATGTGATCAATTGGCATCTTGGGTCTTACTGACCAAAAACCTAGATAAATTATCTGATTTGCTCAGATGAAAAAAGAACTGAAAAGTTATTTCTGAAATTGGAGATGCTCGTCCGTGTCACCCCAAGTGATGTAAACATTTAAGGAATTTGACTCCTAAATTGTCTTTCATTATGGTAAACCTACACACGAGTGAAGTCAGGCAGATGCTGTGTCTGCACCATCCGGAGTCTCATTCTGCATTGGTCCATGCTGTTGGCCTTCCATATCATTCAGGAGTCTTCACTAGGTCCTATCACCAGTTTGCTCTGCTGGTTTAGAAAGCTCAAATCCATCCTTTTGCAGAGGATACATTCCGAAACACAACAAAAAAATTATCCCTCCTTAGCATAAAATGGTCTGGTTTTCATTTCCATCCTGCTATAAATTAACTGAAGGTGCTGTCCTGCTGGTACTTTCATGTTCTTCTTTACTTCAAAACTTTAGTTAATGAATGAGCAAGTAGTGCCTTACAAATCTACAATGCCAATTACCTAAATATCCCATGCTGGTGGTGGATTTCTTGGTCCTTTAGGTTTTGAAAATCGATTTGCAAAGCCTAGGAAAAAAGACATTTTTCTTTAATGCAACGAATTCTGTATGTTATAGAAGTTGATTATGTAATTCCTTAATAACACGGTACTTGAAAATACTTGTAATTTCAGTTCTTTCCCAAACTTTAATGCATATTTATGAGTGTGTGTATATATATAAAACATGGTAGACAAGCAACATCCTGTAGTTGTAAGTCAAATGATGCCAAAAATGTCTGTCAGAAAATACCATCGTTATAGCGTGAATATCAAGGTAACTAGATTTTATGCACAATCTAATAAATATTTGCTCTCTAGTAGATTTTCAAATGGAAAATGGTATTTCTCCCATGCCATATTACACAAGGCAGCAGCCTAATGGCAATGCTACAGCTTTGTATTTGTCTTCTGCTGTCTCTGTTGCCACATAAAAGCTTTCAGATACAGGGGAGCCAAATACGTGCTTCAGCCTCCTCACGCACCAAGAAACATTTGTCAGAGTAGGTTTCAGCGTTTGTGTTTTCCATCCTTATGTGTTCATTAAACAGCTTGCAAATGAAGTTGTAAATGTGTACAAAATAACAAGCATTACTTGCAATGTTCCTCATTTGGTAGCGTACTGCCTGGTACCTGCATTTAGGTTTTCATACAACAGGCACTTCCTACACAAAAGAATACAAAAAGAAGAGCATACCAAAGTTAAGGAAGGACCTGGAACTGTTTGACGGGGCAGAATCTGGCGCTTTCGTCAGTGAAGATGGACTACAGATGCCTAGAAACGAAAAATCAGGCTGAAGCAGTTTGTCACTGGGGTAATACCCTGAAGAGCTGGACTCTGACACAGGGAAGACACGTACTGCCGTAGGCACGATGGCACCAGGCATGGATGATTTTCCAGCATGAGGCAAAATCAAGTACTTTCACACTAGCAGAGCCCGAGTACCACATGGTTTTAACATTATTTGCTTGTAGCAGGGAGCAAGTGTACTACTGCAGAGCAATCCACTGGGAAACTGTTTGCTCAGTGATTTAAACAGTTTGAACAATCCTATTTTCAAGCCAAGCATCATCATTTTAGATCAAAGGAAACCTAATGAGGAACTCCTCCAAATACATTGGGCAGAGCCCAGGATGGGACTCACATTCCCACAGTACCCCTGTCCTCCGGTTTTGGACTATTTGTCCCACAACACTGTCTTGAATGACCTGAGGAATTTGATAATTTAGGTACACTGGAGCTGTCCCCAGGGTATCCCAAGGGCATTACAAGGGCACCCTTAGGATGCTCCTAGAGCAGCTATTGCTATACAGATATGATGGTACTCAGCTGGCCAGCTCTGCGTCCTACTGCGAAGTAGGCAGGCATGCAGTGTTTCACACTGCACAAGTTCAGGTTCCCGGAAGTTCAGTCCCATCTATTTCCTTATTTACTTGCTTAAAGTCATCAGGAAGATGCACGTTAGCCTGAAAAACTTACTCTTCCTCATGTTTTTCAGTATTTTCAAGCTCTGTGGAAAAAAAAATAAGAAAAAAAAGCAAAAGAAGGCTTGATGGAAAAAAATGTAGCAAGCAATAGGTCAGCTGCTATGATAAAGAGAATTTACTGATAAACACACGTATCACATCCCATAGAAAGTATTGTGCCTAGCAGCTGAGACTGAAGGGCGGATTTCTGCCGTTCACTTTGTCTCTGCCTCTTTTCCAGCCATCCTGAATGTCACCAGTTTGTAGTCTTCTTGCTGTTTCCTCAACTGCTTTTCTGCCCAACTATAACATCCCCAAGTACAATTGCTCGTGAGGATGCTTTACTAGGGCCACAAGAGGAGACTGCTGATGAGCAGACTCACGTAGGACACACTCAGACTCCACTCGAGCAACTTTTTTTCCCAGAGGAACTGGTGCTTCAGGTGGACACAGCACCAAGGAATAACCCTTTGCATGGGCATAGCTGTGTTGCTCTGTTCCTACTGCAGGCAATGGGTTTGGTTGCAGGTTCTACTGCAGACTGGGTTTAGCAGTCTGGTTTCCTTGCCATAAACAAGGGGGTCTCAAAGCAGGCAATTTTCACAAGGTTAGCAGTGAGAAAGTAGCAATAGCTGTGGCTAGAATGATCTCTTCTTCTCACCCTCTCCATTTGCAATAGCTTTGTCTTGTCTTGTTTTTACCTTGCTTCTCCTGAAGCAGTTAGTAGACTTTTTTGATGATGTTATGGCAGCATTGCTCTCCAAGCCTTCAGGACGCATAGGATTTCTTAGAGCAGGCTGCAGACCTGGGTACACACACAAGAACCTTCTTAGTGATCTTTCATGAATCCTTCTGCCTTTCTTGTTGCTTTTCATTTCCTCTAATGCAGCAGTTACAAACATTTCCAGCAGGTCCCCTAGTTCATTGAATCCCAAAGTGGTTTGGGTTGGAAAGAACCTTAAAGCTCATTCAGTTCCAACCCCCTGCCATGGGCAGGGACACCTTCCACTAGAGCAGGGTGTTCCAGTTGCATTTATTTTCTCTATATCTGCTCAACTCTCCTGCAGTCGAGTCCTGAAGCGCTGCTGTTGGTAATGCTCTGAACAAAGGGGCCACGATCTCCTCAGCTATCTACAGGTTTAGGTGTACGTGTAAGATCTTGGTTATGTGCTGAGAAAAGAACTTGTCACTCACTTGCAGCATCATCAAGAACAAATGAGTTCGGGGTTCTTTCAGGAAGTGGAGGAGGAGAGCTAGAGCAATCCCAGGTTGTCTCTGAGAAAGCAAAGATAAAAGAGCTGGTTGCCTAGCTTTAAATATACCCATATCACAGCTCACCGAGAGGTCCTCAGCATCTCAGTCATCTCAAAGGAAACACACAGCAGGCAGCAAATGACAACCCTCAGCCTGAGGGTCCATGAGGAACATCACAGTGCACAGGGCAAGGCGAGAGCTGATTAGGCAATAAAAACCTACCAGTTCCTTTGGTTCTAGAACTTCTAGTCCTGTTTAAAATGATTTAGTTGCAGAACTATTTAGCAACACAAATTTTCCATTGACTGAGCACAAATCCTAAAGACTAAATCTGCTAAAGCAGTACAAAGCAGACCTTACTTCAAAGATAGCTTATCCCAGCGTTAAATTCATACCTGCTTGTGGGCTCCGAAGCTTCACACTCTGGAAACAAAAAACAGGGAAAGTATTTATAATTCCCACAACCAAATGTCATTCTCTTGCACGCAGGCAAGCTAGAGAAGACAAGGAAATGATGTTATGTGCAAACACCCTCCCACACACACCTCCATATCATGTAATGGAAGATAGACTTACGCCTTATTGTTTCACTTTACAAAGCTATAATTGAAACTATGATCAAAGATGCCTTAATTTTGTTCAGCTCTTGCCTGTTCCCCAGGGCAGTGTAAACCTCACTGGATCACTAACTTCCTGTCTTCGTTATCCTTCTCTAAACGAGTGACTATGTATGGCATTAAAGACCCCAGAAGATAATGTTTGGAGTAAAGTAGGTGTTGGTAAGGAGAAGCCTGACTGAGACCACCTCTTCTATTCAGTCCTGAGCCCTGAAATAATTTATGGAAGGTACACAGTGCTAAAAGCAGGGTCTTGCAGAAGGAAACACAAGAAGGAAATCATCATAGTGATAGTGCTAGAGAAGAAGTAGGAAGCCGCTTTTGTACCTTACATGGTCTCAGTCTCACTGAGTCATCGAACACCTCTGAGTGAGACTTGCTGCTCTGCTCCAGAGAGGTTCTGACATGTGTATCTCTGGCTGGAAGCTGAAAATCAGAGGTTGCCAGAGGAAATTGTCCTGGAAGCAATGGAACACAAGAGAGGTCGTTTCCCATCCCAAGCAGCCAGGGCAAAGGCACTGCCAGATGCTACAGTACCAAACAAAGAAGGGAAGAGCCCTCAGAGCCCTTCTTAGCCCCTGCTTTTTAAAATGCACTTACCGAAGTCACTGGCCACGATAAAGGACTCGGGGGTTCGCTCAGGCAGGGGTGGAGGATCATCATCATCATCATCATCCTCATCATCATCATCTGGCTCTGGCAGTGTGGCTGATTGGAGAGACAGGGACATGCATGGCACAACACAGCAGCAGACCTACAGACCTTTTGGAGACTCAAGAGCTGGCTGCCCTTGCCCAACCACACACCAGAGATGGTGGTGAAACACCTCTAAACTGTAGTTAAAGATCCAAATAGCCCTCGGGACCAGTTCACCTGTCCCTAGCTACATGGCCCTAAGGGCAGACTTCCAGCAGTGTTGCCTGCAGAATTCCCGTTGCACAGAGCCCAGAACACAGCCAAGCCCACAGCTGGCAGTACCATTGCTGCTTGGCTTGTGCTGCAACTCCCATAACTTCCCGAGTCTCTAGCATCTAGATAAGGAGCACACTGTTGTGACACTGAATGCTAAATGGCCTGAGTAGGACAAAGCTGAGCAGATGCCAAAGCTGTGGAGAGTGGGAAATATCCAACTGGGCCAGGACTGAAAAGACCAAAGAATTAATTTTACCTTCTACATACTGCAGGTCATGGTTTTAGGGCTACAGAACTGGGCAAAAAACTGATGTTAAAGTCCTGGCTCTCTCAGCGTCAGTGGGATGTCAGCATCCCGCTGCACAACACTACAGGAAGGAGTGGGTTTTCAGCTGGAAACTAGATCCTCAGAGAAAACCATTTCTGGGAGCTTTCTGATCTTTTCTTGGAGCACTCTTGTTTTAAGGACTGGTTGGCACCAGTCCCTGCCTGCCTTTGCGAGCTGTACCAAGGTTGACACAGGAGTCCAGAGCAGCTGGGTAATGCAAACCCCCAAATCAGGCTGTTCTGAAAGTGTTGGTTTGTTTTTATAGGAAAAATTTAAGGCAGGAAGAAACGAGTGTGAGGATGAAACCAGCTGCTCCCTCAGCTCCCATGGAAACGCAGTCCCAAGGAACAGCTACAGCCCTGCCTGGACACCAAAAGCCAATATTCGCCACCCCCCTCCTGTGCACCACAACCCAGAGGGACCAAACCCAGTTCATCACATGCCACACCACTTACTCAGGGAGGATATCCTCTCATCCTGCAGCAGGTGAGTGTGGTGGGATGCGGATCTGGATGGTAAGGAGCTGGCCACAGCAGGCTGTGGTGGAGCACTCACAGCACAAGGAAGGAGAAGTGCATCCTGGCTCTGTGCAAAGCACTCAGTAAACACCGAGGACATGGGTTCATCTGGGGAGAGTGAAGAGAAGTAGGGGTCGTCTGCTGAGCAGAAGCAAGAGTGAGGACGTTGCCCACGGTCCCTGTGCTTTGGAGGGCCGTATGCTTCTTGTCTCAAGTGGTTCAGCTCAACAGGAGAAAATCCATCCTGCTTCTTCATCTGAAAGCTTGAGGAACAGGCATTTGGCAACCGTGAACTCAAACCAGGCTTTGCATCCCCTCTGTCCCGTTCCCAGCCTTCTCCCTGCTGTGCCAGCACAAAAGGGGTCGATGCAGCCCATGTCAGAGGTGCCCTGCTGTGAGCTCCTCTCCTGCCTGCTCCCGTTGGCTCCAGGTTCAGAAGCAGCTGCTCAGAAGAGATGTGCTTGAAATCCAAACTATGGTGCTTATGAAAAGCATCCCCAGTGCCCCACTCCTCAGTGGCTGCTGCCTTCCTGCAGGTGATGCAGTTCAAAGTGCTGAAGGAGATGGCTTGTCTGATGGGAGGGACTCCACATGCAGAGCTCTCCTGTACTCCTGTGGCAGACAACGATGTCAGAGATGCTTTGCTTTGTACCACTGGAGGAAGGCGCTGATGCACATCTTGCTTCTCTTGCTCTGAACTGCAACAAAGCACCGTGATGTGGAGTCAAAGCCATCTAGTACTCAGAAACCTCTGTTAGCCTATTAACAAGGCCCCATGACATTGCTCCTAAGATCAGATCCATCCCCCAAGAATGCAGAGCCCAGCTCAGCCTCAAGCAAGGAGTGCAGGGAAGGACCCTAGTGCCCCATTTGAACACCATTAAATGGTGAACAGAGAAGGCCCCTTTAGGAAGGTAAACTATACCAAACCCCAAAATTATTTATGGAAAGCAGACACTGCAAACCAAACCATGCCTGCAGGAAGATCCTGTCACCCTCTGAAGCTGCCCATGTTGGCAAATGGGACTTCTCAGGCTTCCTATTGCTACAGCAAGAGGCACTGGAGCAGCCCATGCAGATGAAAGATGGGAGCAATCTAGGAGCACAGCTCCAGGCAGAGGGCTGAGATGCACCAGCACTGGGGTGTCTCCATGTGTGTGAGCCTCTTTATACTGCTCTGCAAGGTGTTTTCAGTTCATATATAGGAAAACCATGAAACATGCCCAAGGGCAGAAGAGCGAGACACAGGATGGCATGCAGGGAAGAGACTGGGACTCAGTCTTGGAGACACATCAATAAGAGCAGGAATTACGTTAGGAGCAAACATGAGAGTCAAAGTGGGACTCAAGGGAGGCTGCAGATCCTGCTGACAGCTGAAATGCAGCATTCAAAGAGAACTGTGTCACAAAACACACACTAAAAAATGCCCTTCCTGAAATCCTGCGGGTGACTGAAAACACCAGCGCAGGGGGTACCTGTGCTATGGCCTTACCATGTTAATAAACTCAGGGAATAAATATCTTCCACTGGACTCAGAAGTGGCTTGGCTGCAGGATGCTTTGCTTGCACCTAGTGAAAGAGAAGGTTAGAAAACAAGAGTGAGGAAGAAAAATGCAAAGAACACAAACAGCCTATTTCAGGACCTGGAATTTGGGCCAACTACTTTGAATTATTAATGCAGTTTGGAAATGACAAACGCCAACTTGAAAACACCAACTTGGAGCTGAAAACTGGGTGCAGGACTTCCTGAGCAGCAGTTCCTGGGAGAGCCCATCAAGCTGTCCAACCATCCAGCTGTTCCAGACACCTGCAAAACAGCCTGCACAGACCACTCTGCCTGCAGGACCCCCCCAGTCTGGCTACCTGGGCACTGGCTTCATTTGTGACACTTCACGTTGTGCTCATCCCCTCTGCTCTGAAAAGTGCTTTCAGAGGGCCATAAGGTTTAGGCAGGGAAGAGGTCTGGCCAGGCGCTACAAAATCACATCTAGACTTGAACCATTTCCTGCGTTTTATGTCAACCTGCTCTTGCATGTCCTTTGCTTACAGACTGTTCACAACTCACAGAAAGAGGCTCTTCACAGCTCTTTCCTCATGCAGCTCTGGCTTGGAACATCCTGCGGATCCCCTGGCAAAACTGAGGTACAAGTCCCATAGCAGGATCCTGTTCCCAATCCTTTAGACAAAAGCCTCTGACAAAACAAGCTAACTGTAACCTTTAGCCTTTGCAATGCATTTTCTTCAGCCAGCTTGCAAACAGCTACACAGGAAAGGCAAGGTTTGTGCCAGCAGTCACAGGAGAACAACAAAAGCAAAGCTTAACCATGGATGTTTGGATGTTCCTGTTGTTTTTCCTTGGAGGTGTATCAGATGTGAAGGGCTTTGACATGGTTTTCACAAGACATTTTAGCCTTCTGTCTCCCACAGACAGGCTGCAATGACAATTGCCTCACTCGCATACCCCTGTACTGCAGGCTAATACTCCTAGCCATACCACCTTGTGCACCCAAGCTTCCCAGCCTAGACTGAAAGTCATCCTGTCACTTGCAAGCACTCCATGAAAACAAGTCTCTCACTGGCATATCCACATGGAAATCAGCTGCTGCTCTAGAAAGCTGGTGCTTTCTATTCACTCATTACATTAAACAATCATGAACATCTACAGAAAATGGGCCTGAGACTGAAGGAAATTTAGCTCTTGCTTGAGGCTAAATCCTGTGATAAGCATTGCTCCTTCAGGGAAACAGCTGGATTCTCATGTGCTAACTTGAAAAGAGACTCAGTTTGGGCATCAAGGATAGTAGAAAACATGGGGATTCATTCCAGCTCCGCAGAGGAGACCTCTACAGAAGGCATCAAGGTTGGAGCTGGTGTGCCTGAGGTGTGTTTCTCCTGGGGACTCTTACCTGGGAAGCAGCAGAGTCTTCCTGGGCATCGAGTGCTTCAATCTGCCTTTTGAAGAGCTCAATCACCGCATCATAAACCAGCTCATACTGCTCCTGTGTTCCAGACAGATAAACCGCACGTGAGAGCCAGCATCTGCAGCACTCCACTGGTCACCTGTTACCCGAATCAAGCAGCAGCCCCTGAGAGAAGCTGCCACTTTCCGGTCCATCAATAAGGTAAATTCTCAGAAGGCATAGAAGCCACAGCTTTCACAGGGTTCAGACCGAAGCTCTTGGGGGTTTTTGGGTGCACAAGCAATGCTGGTCTGCCCTGAGCTTCCTCTCAGCTTCTCAGCTGAGTTCCCACTCGATTTCCTGGCCAGTCCCTGGTTTCACAGCATTCACATTTGATAGATCAGACTGCAAGCACTGAGCTCCAGCAGTGAACAGGGAAATGCTCAGCTATCAAATTAGTTTCTGCCAAATCAATCTGCTGTTCAGAAGAAGGACCTTGCAGGACATCTGCCCACTCCAGTCCCCAGCAGCACAACCACTCTGTGTTTCATAGAATCACATAGAATCACAGAATGGTTAGGGTTGCAAAGGACCTTAAGATCATCCAGTTCCAACCCCCATGCCATGGCCAGGGACCCCTCACACTAAACCATGTTGCTCAAGACTATGTCCAACCTTGAACCTGGCCAACTCTGGCCTTGAACCCTGCCAGGGATGGAGCATTCACCAATTCTTTGGGCACGCTGTGCCAGTGCTTCAGCACCCTCACAGGGAAGAGCTTCTTCCTTATCTCCAGCCTGAACTTCTCCTGTTTCAGTTTGAACCCATCACCCCTTGTCCTGTCACTCCAGTCCCTAATGAAGAGTCCTTCCCCAGCATCCTTGTAGCCCCCTTCAGACACTGGAAGCTGCTCTGAGGTCTCCATGCAGCTTCTCTTCTCCAGGCTGAGCAGGAACTCATTGCGGACCCTCCTGGGGAGCAGCTGAGGTCCCAGTATGAACACCTGAGATCCCAGTAGGTGAAGTTTCCCAGGCATACCTTGGTCTGCACTATGGAAGGCCTTTGTGTGCGCATTTCCTGGATCAGGCTAAAAACACTGAAGTTCACTGGAACGATCTTGCAAGAAAGAGAAAAGACACAAAGGTACAGACAGGTCCAATTGCAAGCAGCTTCCACACCATGATGCAGCTTAGAGAAGGGTCCAAACTCCAGGGCTGCCATTGCAGAAGGTTTTAACCAAAGACCTGCTTGAAGTGCTGTTTTTTCATTAGGAAACAGCTTTCCTCCTCCCTCCTGCCTTGCACTGCATAGCAAATACACTTTTGATACCAGCATTGGTAACAGCTGTGAATGGCATGAAAGACAAGACACTGGTTTCCCAGATCAGTGGGTTCAGGGTTGCTGTAGCACAGAGAGCAGCCTCTCCTCTGCATCCCAGGAGACTGCTGCATGGACAGGGATTACTTCACATCCGTTTTTAAGCAAGATTTTAAGCAAGATTTTAGTTTGGAAACACACATCTTTTAAGCAAGATTTTAGTTTGGAAATGCTGGGTTTCTGATGCTTAAGTGCAGGGAGACAAATGCAGCCAGCAAAGTCATCTTGAAGACTGAAGGCCAGCCCAGAGCCATGCTCCATGATCTAAAGGGCCTGCCAGAAAGCGCAATGGGAGCGCTGCCCCATCAGTACAAGCATCAGGGACTACTCCCATTGGGATGGGGAAGAGAGCAATGGCAATGGACTGATGCAGAACCTAGAGAGAAGCAGCACAAACTGGGAATGGGATATCGCTGGTTTGACCACTGCCATTCTCCAGTCAGGCTGCAGGGAGTTTGCATTCGTGGCTGTAATCTGAAATACATCTGTATGTATTCAGAAGGGGTAAAAGGGAGACTGAGGGGAGATTGGAGGCAAGGAGGAGGCAGAGAGATGGAGCGCTGCTGCAGGCGGATGCTGTAGGGAGGCACAGACCAGGCTGACACTCACCCTGTCCCTCAGCAGCTTCTGGGTGTAGTCGATTGCACAGATGACTCCTGTTCTCCCACAGCCTGCACTGCAATGACAGTGACAGCAGGGTTGCTGGCAGAGCTCAGAGGGTGGCATGCTGTGTTTGCTGACAAGATCCACAACCTCCTGTGACCCTCCCATCCCACACTGCAGGGGGTGCAGACCTTCAGGACAGCCCTGTGCAGCTTCATCCACCCCATGTACGGCTCTGCTGCACGTGGGAAGGTGCATCCCATGCTCCTGCAAACAGGCTCAGTCCTCCTGTGGTAGGGCATGGACATGCCCAGTGTTGATGGTCTCTTAAGTACACATGCTATTGCTGGCCTGCTGCTGTCTCCTTTCCTGCCACTCAGCTGTGTTAGCTGTCCTCAGAGGACTCCCTACAAGAGAAGCTTGGTGCAGGCTTGCCCCCACTTCCACCCTCCCTGTGGCCGCTCAAGAAGAAAGAGCATGGAGGACTGAGGACTTGCAGTGCTTCCCTACCAGTGACCACTCACCCACCTGCAGTGGATGCAGATGGGGACACTGTCACCTGGCTGGTAGCAGCGAATCTCGCCAATGAGCTCCAGGATGGGGTCAATGGATGAGGGCACATTGTGGTCAGGCCAGTTTTTGTAGTGGAACTGGTGGACGGTGCGGATTTCCTGCAAGAGAAGAGTAACAAGGGATGGGACAAGAGGAAAGGGCCTCAAGCTGCACCAGGGCAGGTTTAGATGGAGCTGAGGAACAATTCCTTCCCCAAAGGGTGCTCAGGCATTGGAACAGGCTGCCCAGGGCAGGGCTGCGGTCACCATCCCTGGAGGTATTTAGAAGTCATGTAGATGTGGCACTTAGTGCCATGGGTTAGCGGTGGCCTTGGCAGTGCTGGGGAATGGTTGTACTGGATGAGCTTAAAGGGCTTTTCCAGCCTGTCCATTCTATGACTCTAGGAGCACTGTCAGGGTCTGGGGCCACCCTGTGCCACCAAGGGGATGCTGCTGCGGCTCCCCTGGGCGAGACCTGGATGTCAGCACGGGCAGGGGAAGCTGGTGTCCTCTCCTCCTTACCTCATTCAGGGTCACCTTTAACCTCCTAATCACATACTCATTTTTCTTCTCTTCAGCTTCCTGCAGAACAAGTTGGAGTCACGTTTTCTGCAGATGACACGAGTTTCCAGCACATGGTGCTGTGACGTGGTGCTGGTGGCAGCGGTACTCACACAGGCAATGGAGAAAGGACCGCACTGCAAGGGAGAGCCGTCCACCTCTGCCCAGTACCGCTCGCATTTCTTCTGCAGTGAGAAGCAGGATGTATTTGGTTATTCAGCACCAGCCCACCCACACCATCTCCTGCCTCACTCTGCAGGACAAAAGTTGTGCTGGGAGGAGGCCTGGCTCTTGCAGCAGCCTCCTCTTCCCTGGAGCCATCACTGCTGCTCTTTCCCTTCCAAAGAGGCCAGCTGCACTACTGGGAATGGTTTAAAAATCTGCAGCTGGACACTCAGGAAACATCTTGAATCAAGAAGAAACTTGCTGTTGCTACTAAGGTTTATTCCAAACTGCATCTCCCCACCCTGCCCTGGCACTGTCACGGCATAGGCCATCTCTGACACATTACTCACCTTTCCCATTTCAAACTCCATGCAAGCCATGACCACAATCTGCAGAAAAAAAGATGCATTAGAAAAGCCTGAACCCAAGCTTCTTATCCAGGCAGCAAAATCCAGCGCATCACTTGTGGGTACTTAGCAGCAGTGAGGAAGTTCGGTGGGCTGCCCTTCCCAGAGACCTGGGAAATCAAACCTGGGACATAATCCACAGCCTGGGTGCAAGGACCTTCCCCACTCAGAGCCCGAGTGTAGACAGCCACGGGCAGATTCCTGTCTCAGTGTGTGTGGAGGGGGCCCATGGGGCACACATTACAACACCTGGAGTAAAACCCTGACACTCCCACTGTCTGCTTAGTCAAAAAGGTCTTCAGGATGGACAACTTTTCACAAAATATACCAAAAAACATACCAAAAAAAAACCCAAACAAAAAAAACAACCCCCAAAAACACCCCACCCCCCCCAACAAATACTACACACACACAGAAAAAAGGCATCTAAATCTGCACCTTACCAGGACTTCATACTCCCAAATCATCCTCCAAAAGTCAATGACAGTAGTGGGGAGGGGACCCTGCGTTGCAATGTAAGCTCTTGGCCCATAGACGCCCTAAAACAGCATTCAAATCAGACATGGAGACATCTTTCTACAGTCCACTAGCAGAAATAAAGTCGTTCTTCTTTCTGAATCTTACTTCTACTCAAGGAGCCCATTCATCATTTGGAAGGGCTTTTATATAGTTAAATTTTAAGCACCTACATTAAATGAAGCAACCAGAAACCAACGGTGTGCAAACCTCCCAAAGGCAGACCCAAGCCAGGAAACTGGCTTGAGGTGGGATCTGCTCCCAGAGCCACCAGTACTTGCGGTGCATTTGGGAGCTTGATGGTGATGTTACCACATCTGCTCTGGCTCTGCAGTGTGCAGCTTGGCATATCTGTGGCTGTTGGCCAGAGAACAAACCATGTGAAGATCTGCTCTTCTGCAGACAGGTTACACAGAGCCCTTGGTCAGAATGGTGGAGAATGAAGGAAACTTCCTGTCTATCAGAGAGGGATTATGAGTGAAGGAAGAGTCCCAAAACACATGGAGCTGCTGATGGAGAACCAGCCTGCATTGACCTATGCTCTTGCTTGCTGCTGAAGCGGGTCTCAGCCATGCTGCAGTGCAAGACTTCCTGCCTGTGCACTGGTTTCAGGCAAGGTGATTCTGGCCACAGGCAATTTTGCACCACTGTCACCCACCAAAGGCAGTAACAGCAGCAAGGAAGCCAGGGCTGTGAACCACAAACTGTTCCACCACCTGCCCTGTGGTCCCTTGCCTGCCCTCCCCGCGCATCCCTTGCTCTGTAGCCTAGGGCCTGTATGCTGCAAGGGCTGTTTGAAGGGCTCACTGATTGTCCACATCTTTACCTCAGTTACCCCTCAGCACAGCCCAGAAACTGCTGCACTAACAGCTGCTGTTAACACCTCTGCACAGCAAAGCCCCATGAACGTAGCAATACCTTGATGAAGTTGGCATTGATGTAATGAGAATCTGTATCGGATGTAATCAGGGACAGCTCCACTCTGCTGTGGTCAACTGC
Organism: Pezoporus wallicus; assembly: GCF_028554395.1. Classification (NCBI taxonomy): domain Eukaryota; kingdom Metazoa; phylum Chordata; class Aves; order Psittaciformes; family Psittacidae; genus Pezoporus; species Pezoporus wallicus. The sequence continues at coordinate 788,907 of NW_026642060.1, forward strand.
AAGGCACAAAAGCAGAAGCAGCAGCAATTACTGTTCATCTCTAATGGCAGCTGAGCTCCTCAGACTGCAGCAAAAGGTGTACATCAGAGAGCTCATCCCAGAGCAGCTGATGCCTCCTCCTGCGTGGAATTGCCACTAATTTAAGGCCAACTGGCAGCCAGCTACATGCTCCCATATGAGCAACTGTGCAGGCAGCTGGAGGATGAGAAGTGTTGAGCTAGGAATAAAAAAAGGCTGAATAAGAACATACTCCAACCTACAGGGTAAGATATCCTTGTATCTGTTCTTCTTGATGTTCTCTGGTTGCTCAGATGCTGCTGTAGGGTAGATTTTATCTGATCTGTACTTTGTTGACTGCCTTTTCAGCTTCTGTGATGAAAGAAGGGAACAAATTACAGCAGATGTGCTACATACAACATACTACTTGAGCGTACAGGGGTCAGGTTCGGTGACACAAAGCAAGTGTGCACCATTAATTCTTTCCTAAGTGGCTTTTCACAAGGTACTCAGAGCAAAAATAGAGACAGAAGCCACCGGAGAGTCCCAGCACAGGCTTCTGAGCAATGGAAATTGTGTGCTGAGGCAGTGCCTCCATGAGGCTCAGGCACGTAGGCTTCTGAAGTGAAATAATGATGCATTTATCCAGCACATAAAGCATCGCCCTCACAAATAAGTGAGACACAGGGGAATCATTCTCGGTATAAATGGCACCCAGATAAGAGGAGCAGCAATGTTAAACCACCTTTAACAAATGGCATCAGAAAAGACAGATAAATCAAATGATTTTTCTCCCTTTGGTGAAGATGCTCCCGTCTGTAGCTGCAAGCAGCAATGCTCAAGCTACTAAAGAGCACAGAGCAAAGCAGTTCTGGGCACTGATGAAAAAGAAATGAGGAGTCCTAGGATAGACCTTTAGGGGTAAGAATCCCTCATCTCTTTCATTTCCAAGATACTGCTGCAGTGCTTTTGGAGAGTTCAAGCATCTTTTTTCCTGCCAAAGCATCGACTTTTATTTCACTGGCATCAGCTTCTAAATAAGGCACTGTTTGTTAGCAGCAACTTCAAAAGCACCATCCTTGCTGTGTTTTTTCTTTCATAATATTCTGTCTACCTCACCACTTTTCTGTCACCAAGGGGTGCTTTTGATTTACAACAAAGGGATGTTTCTCTAATTGGTGTCTCTACAACTATAGGGCAAATCTCCCTTTCCCACCACCCAGTTGGGAAAAGCAAGTCATTGCCGCTGCCTGTTAAGGCTTCTGTGCTTGCCAAAGTGGTAGCAGCTCAGGTCACCCTGGAGGGATCTCTTCCCAGTACAAGGGGAAATGCAGCCTTGACTATTTCCACCTTCCTTTTTGGTCAGGAAATTAGCTGTACATGTGGCTGCTAGAACTAGCCCATGCCTGAGGGCCTGGCAGCCTGCACAGCCCAGCCCTAAGCACAGCAGCAAGAGGGGGAAATTCAGCAACCTGTGACAGCACTTTGTTCCATGGAACAACAGCCTGTCATTGCAAGCTCAGATGAACCACTTCCCTCCAGCCCAGACACCTGGAAACCAAGCACTAAGCTTTTCCCAAGTCTTTGAAGTGCCAGCCTTCGCTGCTATGACAAAGCAGGGCTGGATCTTGTGAGAACTAAGTAACCTCTACACCTTCCCCGGGGACCACTGCCTGATGCAGCCCTTGTCAGGGGGGCAGCTCGGAGCCAGTGGTTATTCTGGTGTTTGAGACAGCTCAGATCTTACAAATGGACCAGTTTTACCCTTCCCTACGTCTGCTAAAGATGGGCAATGCCTTTGCTTGTCAGAGCAGCTCAGCCAGCCTGCCAAGCAACCTTCCTCCAACAGCCAGCACCAGTCACCAGCTTTAACTGGGGGACAGTGGTTTGCCACCCAAAGATGTCAGAGAGCTCACAGATCAGCGCACTGCACTGATCTCAGCCAGCTGGACTTAAACAGGGGAAGTTTAGATTGGATCTAAGGAGGAAAATCTTTCCTGTTAGGGTGGTGAGGCACTGGAATGGGTTGCCCAGGGAGGTTGTGAATGCTTCATCCCTGGCAGCGTTCAAGACCAGGTTGGACAAAGCCTTGGGTGAGATGGTTTAGTGTGAGGTGTCCCTGCCCATGGTGGGGGGGTTGGAACTGGATGATCTTAAGGTCCTTTCCAACCCTAACTATTCTATGATTCTATGACACTGCAGAATGCAGGGGAGGGTGAGAACCATCGGCATTTTCTGCTAGTTTTGCACTGAGGGAACAAGAAATCAGTTTCTGAGAGGGGCACTGGTGGATGTCAGGCACACGCACCCATTGAGGATGCATGCATGAGCCCTGCCACACAGCCAGCGCAGCGCTGGGGAAACAGCCCATCCAGGGGCTCAGGCTGCAGCCTACTCACGCCTTAGCCAAGGCACCCAGTACCAGTGAGAGGTGGGACAACCTCAGGCCCACAGGGTGTTCCTCTGAACACCCGCTGCACTCTGCAGGTGGCACAGATGAAAGGAAAGGGGGAAAAGCTATGACAAGTGCGAGCTGGAGATCCCTGACAGGAAGAAGGGTATCACAGATTGCAGTGGGGAGAAGGGGCAGCACCTCCGTATTCCTCACTGTATCCCCAGTTCCACTACCAGGCAAAGTGAAACTGTCCTGAGCAGCACATTCACAAGGGAGAAAACAGGAAGCACTCAGGTAATTGTGTAAAAAGCAAACTATTCAATTGCTCTCATGTCTTTACATCCCTTTCACCCCAGTTACCTCCCGTGGCTCTTTGTGCTGCGAAATTCATAGAAGTCTTATTGTCACATGCAAATCACATCCCCGCTTGAGCAGCGACTGAGCAGTTCCCTTTAGAGCCAACTGAAACAAACCTGTGCCCGAGGCGAACTCACCGAAAACTCCTCGGCAAACTTCTCTCGGTTGAGCTTCTTGCTTTGTGCCCTTTCCAGGTTTTGCAGCACAATCTCCCTTTGGTCCATGTTGCCGGAGACTGAGCACGACCGAGCTGTCCCAGCTGGGAACAGACATGTCAAGAGCGCACGGCAGCGGAAAGCACCAGCCCGGAGAGCCCTGGCGGCAGGCTGTGGTTTACCAACTTCAGCACAAGGCTGAAGGGAAATTAGTACGTAACAGATACCGTGGCCAAATAGCAAAGAGCAACACACAACCTGGGGCCCTCCTTTTAAAAGCAGACGCGCTTCATGTGAGCATCACAGCAAGGGGGGGGCAGCCCGGAGCTGTGCCACCAAGGTGGTCAGATGGTGGAGACCAGAGCCACGCACCCCAGCATCCCAGTTCTCTAAGGACTATGTCCAGCCATCACCAGCAGCATCCAGGCCCTGGGGTCTGCGCTTCACTGCCAGGCTTCAGACTTAGAACATGCTGCAACAAGAAGAGTCCCCAAACCAGCATGCAAAATCCACAGCTCCCCTTTGCGCTTACAAATTACCCTGCTTTCCACATGAACTGCAGAATAGTGGAAGAATACATCAGGGAGATGCTGAGCACCTGAACCTGGCTTGCACATGTTACTCACTTGAGCTGCACAACTGCTATACAAAAAAGATGTGGACAGGTTCAAGAGGGTCCAGACAAGGGCCACAAAGATGAGCCAAGGTCTGGGAAGCTGTGGGAGGAAAGGCTGAGAGCTGGAGCTGGATCTTTTCAGTCTGGGGAAGGCTCGGGGGGACCTTGTCACCATGTGCCAGTATTTAAAGGGTGGCTACAAAGGCAACAGAGACTCCCTTTTGACAAGGAGTCCCATGGAAAAGACAAGGGGTGATGGGCACGAGTTACTCCTGGGGTGATTCTGACTGGACTCAAGAGGAAAGTTTTCCCCAGTGAGAACAACCAGCCATTGGAATAATCTCCCCAAGGAAGTGGTGGATTCCCCAACATTGGACACTGTTAAACTCTGGCTGGACAGGGTGCTGGGACATCAAGTCTAGGTCATGCTTTGCCTGGAAATGTTGGACCAGATGAGCCTGAGTTTGTCCAGGTCTCTTTCCTCTCACCCCAGTGGCTTCATGCTGAAATCTCAGCTCATCCCTGCTACCGTTTTCTCCAAGAGCATCCCTTTTTTTTTACCCCTCTGGGTTCCAGCAGTTCCTTCCTCCCATGCTGCTGGAAGCAAGGAAGGAAGGTCAGAGCAGTGGGAAAACATCTCACCTCTTTCCTGACTCAGTGAGGGCAGCATCAATGGGATGGCAACATAACACCTGCACTCCCTCAGCTTCTCAGCTAAACTACTTAAGGTGGGGGAAGCACCTCAATTAAAGCATGTTCCCCTTAGAGCATCCTGAGTTGAAACAGCAGAGTATCACTTGTGTTTGCTGAGTATTACCAAAACCAGGTTCTACCAAAAGGAGCCACCCAACACTGGAAGTTTCAGCAAAACCATTTCCACCTTTGACAAATTCATAAGGAACTGAAAGCAGGATCTTTCAACATGAAGTGGTTGGTAACTTGATCTGGAGGCATCACTTCCTGATCCAACCCCCATCCCTCAGCCAGTTCCTCTCCTTCAGGCGCCTGCAGCCCTGGGTGCTGGGGCAGTCACCACGCTCAGGACAGCAGCAGCACAAGCCAGGAATGAGTCACGTTTTTTATTAGGACAATGAGAAATTGAATCTACAGCCTGTTGTTTAACAGTGACAGCAGCGTTTCAGTGCATGGGAATGCAAATTGCAGTTTAAAGGTACAACAGTCACAGAATCACAAAATGGGGTTTGGTTCAAAGGGACCTTAAAGATCATCTTGTTCCACCCTCCCCTGCCATGGGCAGTCATTAAAAGTGACAAGAAATCTTACAGAATAGGGTTAACAAAGCCACTCCTTACAGAGTACCATAAAGCGATGTTATAGCAACCGATGCACCTCAGCTTTAAGCCTTCTTCAGGGTTTTGCCACTGTGTCAAACGAGGCTGGGACACAGACACTCTCCCTGACACTGTGCGAAGGCCAGCTCTCAGCAGAGCAGACGGAGTGATGCTCTTCAAAGCAAAGTCAGACTGTGACTTTAAAAACTGGCAGAATTCAGACATGTAGCACTGCAATGTCTCATGTACACCACTGTGGGGACAGGATGACAGTACTGGACAGAAGTACCTCCAACCAAAAGGTAATATTCCATACAGTTAATTCTCTAAAGAGCAATTCTTCCATTATTTGTGTCAGTGTGAGGACCAACAGCTCAGTAACGTGGCCAAAGGGATGTAGGCTGCAACACACATGAACACATCATACAAGACCTGCACACTCTGTGTTTTCTCACAGTCACCCTGGCCACAGGGAGCTGAGGGGGGGACTTCAGATAGAGTGATTCGTGACCCCAGCAACACATTCCAATGAGAAAATACACTTCTTTCTCTTGAAAAAGAAATAGGTAACATTTCTTGAGGCCAATGTACCTTGTCCACCCATCTCTGACACAGCAGAACAAGAATCACTGGTAGGGAAGCTACTATTGAAATCCCTTGGAAAGGGAGCCAAGAACTAAATACTTCTTTCTTCACTGCACTGTTCCTCTTAATGCGAGACAAGCGGCTGCATCCTGGAGTCTCAGAACTCTTTTCTTGAATCATTTACGATTCTCAAGAAAAAAACTCTCCAAAACACATCCCTGAATCTTGCTCGTCTCTGGCTCCGTCAGCCACCTCAGTGCCTTGTGACAAGCACCGCAGACACCACTTCTGTGATTCAGACCAGAAGCAGCAGGCTCACAAATGCATCACCTTGTCCCTTCCCCACCCCAGAGGGAGGACAGACCCTTCCCCCTGCTCCACTGCAGTGACCCCCTCACCACACGTGCTGTCCAAGCCCAGGAAAGGGCAGCAAACACTCTCACAGCTTTAAAGTGCAAAACCAGCATCAAGTATGGCAAATAAAGCCAGAGAAATAAACTTTTCCCATGCCCTGAGCAAGCATCCTACTAGGAGCAGGGACCAGTCAGGACTCCAGCCCAGCAACTGTCCCCATGACTGTCTTTAATGCCGAAATAAAGGCCTGCATTGCCTCTGGCTTTGCCTCACTCTGCTTCACTGAAACCTGCATCTCCGAATCTGCTGCCTCGAGCAAGAGCTCTGTTAGGAAGAGGCAACCTGTGTCATCCTGAGCACTGAGATAAGCTTTCCATGGCTGGACACCAGCTTTGCTCATAGCAATAGTCTGGATGTGGACAACGTGAAGAGCTGTCTGTATGGTATCCGGATGAACTGCCCCACACCAGGGCAGAGAAAGGTGCCAGTTTGTATCCAAGCTCAGCCAGGTCTTCTCAAACTGTTCTGCAGTCAGGTGAACATCAGGAACTAAGGTCAGGCTGCCTGTGTCAGGATGGACCTTGAGGACTTCTTTATCCTCTTCAGAAATCAGTGACTCTGAAATGAAACCATAAATATGTGAGATGCAGCATCCAAGGTGCAGCTCCCAGTTTAACAAAGAACATCTTATGCAGCCACCAAGGTGGCTGGGATCACAGCAACTGCCTCCAGCAGCATCCTCTGGCCCAGTGAAGTGGTGACCAGCCACACATTGCACAGGATAGTCAGAACACTAAGTCAGCATTCTCAAAGCACTGTGATCTTCTTCCAGGTATTAAACCCACACTAGAACATCTACAAGTGGAAACCAGCTCCCAGATGGAGTGAGTTACCTGTGTCTCTGTTGCTGGAGTCAATACGAGGAGAACAAGTGTAAGAGGGTTCTGCTGGCTGGTGAGCAGTGATAAGTGCCCAGCGTTCTCTGCCATAAACCGGTGCAAGAGTATTAAACTCTGAAGCCCACGCATTCACGGGTTGCTCAGTTTTATCTTCCAGAAGGCCCAGGGAGGGATCAGACTTGGGGCTGCACAGGACCCGTTTCACTTGCTCCACACCAGACTGCAAAAGGCGATAGTAGAACAATCCACGGTCTCGTACCGCCATATCCGTCTCCTCCTCTGGGAATCAGAGAGACATACTTTATGGAGAATTCTATCATCCAGATTTCCTTGAAGTACTAACCTTTCATCATTAAAAATGGACTCTCAGGGATACAGTGTAAGCCTGCTGCACTCATCAACCAGACACCTAGGGGCCAAGTAGAAGCCTAAGGCATAAAGCCACTTTCCCTTGCCACCCACGATGGTTTCCTCGCAACTAGGACACTGACACACGGCATCCATGCACTGAGAACACAGCCAAAACAGGTCCCAGAAAGCCTGTACTACAGCTTTGGGGAAAGAGAATGAAGGGAACCCACCTATGCAGAAGTAGAGCAGCCTCCCTAGCGTGTCCTGACACTCAGCAGGACGGGACAGGAAGAGGCGCACCAGCGCTGTCAGAAGCTCCATCTTCACTGCTGGAAACATCTCTGATTTCACATTCTCCACAAAGTCCTCTAAAACATAGGGAGCATTTGGTACTTTCTCACCGTGGGTGCCCAGGAGCCAGATCAACGCTTGCTTGCCCTGAAGGAACCACACAGAAAAAACCCAGCAAATAGGTGCTGTGCACCAGAAAGACAGAGTTGACCTGAAACAAACATACTTGAGAACACATCTTCTGAAGGTTTCTGATCTTTGCCCACCAATCTCGAGCCCAGAGGACAAAGAGTCATTGTCTACCCATCCTCAAGAGCTACCAGCCCAGGGCACAAAGCCACCTTACCTCACTGTCCTGGATGGTGTCCTCACAGCCAGGCAGTGCCTGACACACTGCATCCGTGCACTGGGGACACAGCCAAACCAGGTCCCGAAAAGCCCTTATGACTGCTGCAATGAGACAAAGTGCACAGCATTCCCCAGGAGTTACAGAACCACTAGGGAAATAGATTCCACAAACACCCATTCAAGAGTCTTTGCAAATCTCAGTTAGGGAGGTCAGTGCCTTGCTTGTGACTATGATTTGAGACACCCTTCAAAGCCCCATGACACTTTGGTTGTCAGAGCAAAGGTGCACCAAAGCCCTGAAACTTCAGATTGTTCCTCTGGCTGCTGGAAATAACCTCTTTTCTGGACATTCCCAGCCTTTAAAAAGACACTGACTCACGATGATTCACACAAACAAGGTCAGAATGACAAAACTAACACCAATTCAAAACAAGTCTTTTGATGAGCTTTAGGTTAGAATTGTAAAGGCTCTGGTGCCCAGTTACAGAAGCAGCAGCAGCTTCCGAGACCTAATTCAAGAGCTGAGTGAAAGCGTGTGATTTTTCAAAACTGAAAGCAGGACCACTTAAAAGAGAGGGCTGAAACAGCAATGATAACCTTAGATCTGAGGGCAGCAGAAGAAAAAGATGCCTTGGTACAACTGAATCAGACTACGGAGCATTGTGTACAGTTCTGGTGTCCTCAACATAAAAAGGACATGGAACTGTAGGAACAAGTTCAGAGGAGGCCACGAGGACGATCAGGGGCTGGGGCACCTCTTGTATGAAGACAGGCTGAGAACACTGGGGCTGTTCAGGCTGAAGAAGAGAAGCTGCGTGGAGACCTCAGAGCAGCTTCCAGTGTCTGAAGCGGGGCTATAGGGATGCTGGGGAGGGACTCTTCATTAGCGACTGTAGTGACAGGACAAGGGGTAACAGGTTCAAACTGAAACAGGGGAAGTTTAGATTGGATACAAGGAGGAAGTTCTTTACTGTGAGGGTGATGAGGCACTGGAATGGGTTGCCCAGGGAGGTTGTGAATGCTCCATCCCTGGCAGTGTTCAAGGCCAGGCTGGACAGAGCCTTGGCTGACATGGTTTAGTGTGAAGTGTCCCTGCTCATGGCAGGGGGGTTGGAACTGGATGATCTTAAGGTCCTTTCCAACCCTGACTGTTCTATGAGGGACAGAAATCACAAGGATTTAAAAGATCTATTCATCATCTTGGCCCTCAAGCAGTCACTAAAATGCCTCTGCTGAGTGAGTCCTCACTCCCCATGTCAGCAGGTGGCAGCCAGAAAGGAGCCTCCCCATCAGCCCATGAACACAGCTATGACCCCCACAAAGGAAGGAAAAACTACAGTGTCTGGTCACACCAGACATCCTCAGCTCCACCAGGAAGATGCCAGTTAAAAGCCAAATGCCTTTGAAAGCCTCGAGTTTGGGATCACAAGCCCCAGCAGCACCATTCCTGAAAGCATTAGCCAGGCAAACAACGTGCAGATGATTACCTGAAGTGATATGTTCCTGCTGAAGCCTCAGTAGCTCTGTCAGAATCCCCACACACTGTTCTGTGTATGTCCTAGCAATATTGCCTGCAGAGACACCAAAGGTCATCAAATTCCACCTTTCAGCATGAAATAGGAACCACGAGCCCAACTCTTCATCACAAACTCACTTTAAAGCAACAGGCTTCCTCTTTTTGACTACAGCTTCAGAAAGTGGAGTCAAACAAGCCTGTTCTCCACACAAGGGATATGTTCCTTTTTCTGAAGCCATGCCCCAGAACTCTGAAGTTTTCTTAAATGTAACATAAGAAAGGATTTTTGCATCCCTGGCTTTCTCCTTATGAATGATACAGAAACTCCTCAGTTTTAAAGCTTACACAACCAAAACTAAAGTGCCCCAAATCATCTTACCTCTGCCTCCATCACAACTCAAAGAACAAGCAGTTATTAGAGCAGCTCCTCCACACACTACACTAAGACTGATTAATAAGATGAAATGCACCATTTCTTTAGAGTACCTTAAATATCAGAGCACAGATATCTGAAGGTTCAAGGACATTATGAAACAATTCAATGCTAGGACACTCATCAGAGACCAGCCCACCTTAAAGTTCTCGGGCTGCAGCTGCTCCCAAGGCAGGACACAGCTCTTACCTATGGCAAAGATTGCCCCTTGGGCAAGCTCTATCGATACATCATTGCAGTAGCTCTTCAGCTCCTCCAGCACTTGCTGTACATTTTCATCATTCACCAGCTCACACAACACATCCATCTTCTGGCATTTGATGTAGTGGGGCTCTGAATACGAACAGAAGAACTTCTTGTAGTGGCTGCTGAAATGGCCAGGAAGGCTACGAAGGATCTGACGCACGTGGCACAGTGCGGTGAAGCAGAGCTCTCTGCTCTCAGAGGTGCAGGCAGCCAGCAGCGGGCCCTTCACCCTCACCAGAACATCTGCCTGCACGTGCGGGTACTCCCTGGCCAGCACTAGGAAAAGCTTGGTGGCTGCCATCACAACGCTGGGGCTGCTGCTTTTGAGACAGCCATCCAGTAAATTGAGTATGTCAAAGAGCTCCTCCTCAGCGCGGGGCTTGTAGCGTAGCAGGAAGGTGAGCACCTCGCTCTGCCCCCACTGATCCAGATCTGCCATCCTGCCGAGAGAACAAACACAGTTTGCAGGAGTCAAGAAGCACAGAGATCTGCACTGCGCAGAGCAGAGGCCTGAGCTCCTTACAGTGTGTGTTCCAAGCCAAATGCTGTGCTTCACAAGTAGGTACCACGATTTTCTCTCAAGAGAACCAGTTTGTGCAGATTAGGATCACTCATGTACACCTTTTCTGGTACTCTAAGCTAGACAGCAACACTGACAAGAACCCTGGGCAGAGCAATACTGCTCTTCTGCCAGATCATGCAGAATTCCCATGGCAGGGGGGTTGGAACTGGATGATCTTAAGGTCCTTTCCAATCCTAACTATTCTGTAATTCCACAATTACCTGCAGAAAAGTTAATCTCTTCAGCAATGGATAAATTATGTGTCTTTCAAAGGATTGGGAGAGACACAGCAGAACATACCTGTGTACTGTTACCAAATAACCAGATTAAGTTGCCCAAAGAAGTGGTAAATGCTCCATCCCTAACAGTGTTTAAGGCCAGGCTGGACAGAGCCTATGGCAGGGGGTTGGAACTAGATGATCTTAAGAACCCTAACCGTTCTATGATTCTATTAACCTATAGCTCAAAACCAAACCAGCAAACCTGAAGCAAAGACTCCCTGGAAAAGCAGGACAGCAGAGATTTCTCTTCAAACCTTAGCAAAAAACCTGTTTCGTTTCTCTTAGGATGGGCACTACCCTCTTTGGGTGCCCGACTCTGCCCTTCAAGTTCTGACAGGAGCTCTGCTAGCATACAAAAAGCAAGAATAAGAACGAAGCTTCCAGCACCATCTTAAGAGCAAAGAAAACCAACCTGTTGAGGAGATGATGGGCAATGGGTTTGTTGATGACAACTCCTCCCTCCTTCTTCAAGATCTCTTCTAATGCCCTCAGACAATTCACGACTACAATAGGATCCGGGTCACGAAGCAAACTGTACAGCTCATTCACCAAAGCACCATCTGCAAAGCAGCAGAGGTCCTTCCATCAGATTCTGTTGTCATGCTGCAATTCAATCACTATCTATAGGCATTTAGCAACAACAAACGATACAGCTTGAACTGCAAGAAGGAGCCAACAAAAACTTCCAGCTCTGCAGTAACGCCTGCAACTTCTCCCTGAAGGGCTGCAGATGTGGGAATGGTGCCCAGCCCATCAGAGACTCTGGAAATGGCCACGGAATCATGGAACCATAGAATCAAACAGGTTGGAAAAGACCATTAAGATCAAGTCCAACCATTACCCCAGGACTGGGGGTATGCTAAAGCAATCTCTGAGGGCCTCATCTACATGCTTTGTGAATAGTTCCAGAGATGGTGATTCCACCAATTTCCTGGGATGGAAAGGATGATGGATAGCACCCATGCATGGCAGGAGGCCTTTTAAAAGCAGGTATGAAAGAGGCACTCCAACAAAGAGCCTCACAGTGCTTGGTGCCCCATTACCAGTCCAATCTGCACTGACAGCCTGCTTATCTTCCTTCTTCTCCCCAGTCCCTCTATTGTACCACTACCGCAACCCAGCGACAGCGAGCCCAGCACAGGCCTGCACAACCCCCAGGTCCTGTGGGTCACCCCCTCCTCCTGCTGAGCTCCCCACTGCAGAGCCCTGACCCCACTCACCCACTTCACAGTCCCCCTGCAGCTTCAGCATCTTGGCGCAGCCCAGCACCGCCACTCTCCGCACGTAGGAGGCTTTATCCCGCAGGCCGCTCAGGAGGGGCTGCTGCAGGTACTCCTGGATGCCGGGCATCCTGCGGGTAGGAGGGAGGGAGGGCATCACAGTGGGACACTGATACACGGACTGACTCCACAACTCATTAAAGTTGTAAAGTAGGTATGATTTATTCAGCGCTGAGGCGCATGGGGATTGCTCCTCCAAAAGGATGCGCACCTTTCCTTTGCCACTCAGTTTGTTTATATTACATATAATGATTACCTAAACATGGGATTGCTTTACGCCTAATACATATGCAAAACCTATTCCTATCTAGTATTATAATTAGTTTTCTGGCATTCATCCCATTGGTGCGCCTGCGCAGTGCCTCCTGGTGGTGGTCGTTAGGGGGTTATGAGGATGAAGGTCTCTAGTTCCTCTTCATCACTGCGAGTAATCTCTTGCTTTCACAGAGACTCAATGGGGTTTCGGCTCCTGTCCAAACCTCAGGTTCGGTACAAGCCGGTTTTACGTATCTTAAAGCAGAAACTTGTCAAGTTTGCAAGTTTTGTTACTCTGGCTGTCTTTTGTTCCTTTGCTTTCTATGGATCCTATTTAACCAAGAATGTCTTCAATGTTAAGTTATGAATCTGATCTACTACAATTCTGCCTCGCAGCCGTAACTCCTGCAATTCTGCTTCACCGTTCTAGCAACTTTGACTCCTACGGTTCTGCTTCACCAAGCACAGCGACTGCTTCAGCAAGCAGGCACAATGTTAACCCTTTATTTCCCGGTACCAACACGGTCCTCCTCCCGCATCACGGCCACCCCCCCTGCTCCCTCCCATCGCACCTGAGGCCGCACATGCTGCGGAGGGCGAGCCCCCTGACAGCAGGGCTGGGGTGGGCGCAGTCCTTGCGCAGGGTGTTGACCGCCAGCAGCGCCAGCTGCGGCTGCCGCGGGGCCTGCGCCCGCACGTACAGGGACACCAGCTTCTTCTGCACCACGTCCGGTACCGCGCTGGCCTTCACCATCTCCGGGAACAGCCCCGATACGTCCACTCCCTGCGCCATGTGCCTGCGGCGGAGACACGGATCAGCAAGGGCCGACTTCGCGACCGGGTAACCCCACCGGACAACCCCACCGGGTAACCCTACCAGATAACCCCACCGGATAACCCTACCGGATAACCCTACCGGACAACCCCACCGGGTAACCCTACCAGATAACCCCACCGGATAACCCTACCGGGTAACCCCACCGGATAACCCCACCGGATAACCCTACCGGGTAACCCCACCGGATAACCCCACCGGATAACCCTACCGGATAACCCCACCGGGTATAAACCACCGGATAACCCCACCGGATAACCCCACCGGGTATAAACCACCGGATAACCCCACCGAGTAACCCTACCGGGTAACCCCACCGGGTAACCTCACGGATAACCCCACCGGATATAAACCACCGGATAACCCCACCGGGTAACCTCACGCGCCCGCCGCAGCTCCCGCACCACCTCCTCGCCGCCCAGGTACGGCATGGCCCGGCTCCGTGCCCCGCTCCGGGCCTCGCTCCGCCTCAGCACCGCCCCGCGCTGCGCACGCACCTCCCGCCCCGCCTCCTCGCCCTCCGCGCCTGCGCGGCTCCGCCCACCCGAATTCGGCGGGAAGCGGGGTCCCGCGCTCCCGCCATGAGCGGCACGGTGATCCCCGGGACGCCCATCGCCGTGGACTTCTGGAGCGTGCGCAGGGCCGGCGGCGCCCGCCTCTTCTTCCTCTCGCACCTGCACTCGGACCACACCGTGGGGCTCTCCAGCACCTGGAACCGGCCCCTGTACTGCTCGCCGCTCACCGCCCGCCTCCTGCACCGCCGCCTGCAGGTACGTGCGCCCCGGCCCTGCCCTCACCGCCCGGCCTGCGCCCTGCCCCTCATCGCCCGCTCCCCGCAGGTGCCGGCGTGCTGGATCCGTCCCCTCGAGGTGGGCCAAAGCCATGTCCTGGGCGAGGAGGTGACAGTGACTCTGCTCGACTCCAATCACTGCCCCGGCTCGGTCATGTTCCTCTTCGAGGGCACCTTCGGCACCATCCTTTATACAGGTACGGGGCAACCCCCTGCGGCCCTCGCGGCGGCCGCCGGCCCACCCTGACAGTCCTGTCCTTGCAGGGGACTTCCGCTACACCAGTGCCATGCAGGGCGAGGCGGTATTGAGGGGCCGCCACATTGACCGCCTGTACCTGGACAACACCCACTGCAACCCGCAGCGGTCCCTGCCCTCGCGGCAGCACGCCACGCACGAGGCCGCGCGCATCATCCGCAAGCACCCACGGCACCAAGTCGTTATCGGTGAGCTCTGCCTCCGCCTGCGGTGCTCTTGCCTTCACCCCCCATCCCTGGTGTGCTGCTCATGGCTTTCCTTGCAGGTGTGTACAGCCTGGGCAAGGAGATGCTGCTGGTGGACCTGGCAGTGGAGTTCAGCACCTGGGTGGTGGTGAGCCCCTGGCGCCTGGAGCAGATGCGGCTGTTGGAGCTGCCTGATGTGTTCACCGCTGAGGAGGGCGCCGGCTGGATCCGTGCGGTGGATGTCGCTGAGATCCGCTGGGATACCCTCGTCAGCTGGAACACGCTGCACCCTACCATCGCCATCCTCCCTACCGGCAGGCCCATGAAGGTCACGCATCCCAACATCCACCTCATTCCGTACTCGGATCACTCGTCCTTTTCGGAGCTGTGCGAGTTTGTGAAGTGGCTGAAACCTTGCTCAGTCATCCCAATTGTGAAGGGTGGCATGTGCCAGGCTTACTTTCAAGAATACCTAAGTTCTGCCCCCCAGGCACTTCCTGACCTCAGAGTCCTAAAACCTGTGCAGGAATCTGTACAGCAGCAAAGCAGAAGGAAAGGGCAGGAACCCAAGTGTCTCTTGAAGAGAGCTGTGTGGCATTCTGTGCCCAGAGGAGTTGTTTATGAGTCGCTAGAGAAATACCCTGAGAATTCTGAAGAGTTCAGAGGTTTTGAGGTTCCTCAGCAGAACTGCTGCGAGTCCGCTTGCTGCTTGACTGAAGGTTGCACTTGTCACATGGGCAAGGAGAAAGGGAAGGAAGAGCAGAGTGGAGAACAGCCAGGAGTAGCCAAGGCAGCTAGTGCTGTCAGCCAGGCGCCTGTTTCCGATGAGCCCTTTCCAACTGGACTTGCAGAGCAGTATTTGCTCACTCCCCTGAATGTCCTAAAGCAGAATTCCTCACAGAAATTTGACAAGCTGGTGGAAGACTTCTTTAGGAGGTGAGAAGCACTTTGAAAAACTGACACTTGCCAGTGCCAATGCGTTCTATGCATTCGAAGGCACTGGCTCAGGTTTCCCATCAGAAGAGAGGAGCTGCGCTCTTGGGGCTCTTTACATCTTACTAGGACGGGTTTGTGGGCATTAATGTTTTAAAGTGATTTCTTTTTCTATCTGTTTGCATCTGTTGGGTCTCCACACTACACTTGAGCAGTGCAGTCCTGCAGTGCGTGTGCCTTGTCTCCACTTTTTGCAGTGACTTACCCGTTTCTTGTGGCAAAAGATGCTGCTAGGTGGAGTCAAGCTGAGCTGCAGAGGGTAGGAGCTGCCTGCAGCTGAAATAGTGGGGTTGGAATGTGTGAAAGAAGCGAGTAGAGCGAACCTGAGAGCCCTACAGATTCTATATTGACAGTGGTTCATTTCAAGATGAATTACAAATATTAAGGTATTACCAATATTATATGTTATTATAAGGTACTATTAAGGTATTACAGATATTAATATTAAGGTATATTTTAAAAATGGTTCTTCAAAAAATCTAGAAAATTATTAATCTAGAAAATTATTTATTAATCTACTCATACCTCCAGACAGCCCTGGTTTTGCTGGAGGTATGAGTAGATTAATAGATTTAATAGATTAAAGCTGGGCACAGTTCTGCTCTCCTGAGAGCATCATCTTAATGGTAACTGTCAGGTCAATGGCTGGGAAAAGCAGAAATTGTCTGGGTTCTTGAGTTCTGGACTTTCTGGAATGGGTCCCTGTATCCCCTGCAGCCTGAAGTCTGAATTCTGCTTGACTGCAGAGAGCTTCTGGTAACTCCTAGAGTTCCGTTAGGGCCACTGCCTTCCCATCTGCTGCCTCCTCTTACACGCAGTGGCAAATGGGAAGGAAGATAATGGAACATCTGCTTAGTGGTGTAAAGTGCTCAGCCTTAACAGCACTGTTTGGAAATAATACTGTGGCTGAACAGCACAAGTGGCTCTATTAGAGGTCAAGCACTTTCCTGCTCCAGATCAGCTGCAGAGAGCAACAGCCCAACACAGGCAGAAGTGTCAGTAATGGGACCAGCCAGCGGTACTGCTGTGGAGCCTGGAACACTGTAGTTGTCTGTGCCAAACTGCACCAGCAATATCACAAATTGGCTCCCTGTGTGGTCAAGGCAGCAACACTGGATCAGAAATGGTCACTAAGCACTTTCTTGGAGCAAGAAACCAGCTTGGGATTCAGCTTCTTCTGGTCTCCATTTTGTTACTTTAAACACAAAACATTTCATGTGATCCTGACCAGGATCAGTCTGTTCTGAATGTAGTGTCCTGTGAGGTCTTTCTAAAAGCAGTCAACTTAGGTGGATTGAATTCCCTGAATCAAAACAGAAAAGCAAGTGTTTGCTCTTTGACTAAAGCCAGAGCTTGTGAAAAGCAAAGATGCCTCAGATGCAGCAGTCAGTCACGTGTTAAAAACAAGGCTGTCCTGAACAATAATCACGGGGACAGCCAGCGTGGGTATATTTGGAAAGCTGTTTGGCAAACATGCTTCCTACCTCCCAGCCCTGTGCCTTCCCAGGCACTGCAACTTGTATCACTGTAAGAGCAGCAGTGCCTCTGGTGGGGCTGCCTGTTGGTGTTGGTGGGGATATCAGAGGTGACTGAGCAGTGTTCTGTGAAACACACTTCCAAAGGGGTAGTAAGGGCAGCTCCAGCCTCTTGCTGTGCTCTGTAAGGTCCTGTTCCTCAGAGGTTTCCATATGGATTATTTGTTAGTCAAAACTCAGCTGCAGCGCTCCATCACGTCAGTGTGAGTGGAGACACAAGCATCTTTTGTAACATCTGAGACTGCCAGGGAAATAGTTGTGCTGTGCTGGTAGTGTGTTGTCTGCTGCTGGCTGCCTTGGAGATGCAGGCTGGTATTTAAACGTTGTCCAAAATTAAGTGACTCAGTTGACAGGCAGGTGAGGGAAGCAGTGCCTAAACTCCCAGATTCCATGTCCTGCTCTCTGGTGCAGCCTCTCCACTGCTTAGAAGGAATGCTTGCCTTCTGAGTCACTGCTCCATTTAGCTATGTTGCAAATGACCTCTGAGAACTGATGCATTTTACTGCTGATGTTTGGTGGCATCCAGTCCTTCCGCTTTTATTCTTATCAACTGTTCTTACCAAACGTTTATTCAAGGAAATGAAGTAGAGCATCTCCTGGTGAGCCTCTGGGCAAAGGGAGTTGTAAGTGGCGATTCTTTGCGGAGTTAGCTCTGCTCTTTAGATCACACAAAAGGAAAACTGCAGACTTCAGAAGCGGGGGATGTGCACCCCATTTCCGAACACTCAGTTACAACTGTAGAAGAAATGCTGGCTTCTGTTACTGGAGCTTAAAAGGTAACTCCTGCCCCTTCAGAAAGAAGTTATTCAAATCACATAGCACCAAGGAAACCTAAATCTCTTCATGGTTTTAAAAGGCAATAGAAGCAGGAGAGACTTCACCAACAGCATATTGGAGATCTTTGCCTTAGCAGAGCAGGTGCTTGGGGCATTTTAAGTGTGTCACACATTTCCTCCTTCTCTTGGGTGTTAAACTACTACTTCTGTGTGTTATCCTAAAATCCTAGGGAACAAACCATGGCCTTGTGGGGATAAGTGGCATTGCTGAGCTCTAAGGCTTCTGAGAATCCTTTGACTTCCCCAAAGCTCCCTGGCAGTAAATAGCTGGCCTCTTAGAGGCTTTGTTCTGCTCATGCTTGCCTCCAGTTTCCCTCTGTTTCTACCACCAGCCTAGCCTACAGGGGGAGTGTTAGTGCAGCTGGGAGCTGGAGTATCATGTACACCAAGGTCTGAACATGCTGTTTCTGGGTGCACATGGCTCTGTCAATGCCGCTGCCACAGGTGTGTTTTGCTCACAACACTGACAGTGAGAAGCTGTAGCCAAATATTAGCTTGACTGTGGGGTATCGAAGGGCCACATGCTTGGAAACTTACAGTTATCCTAGCAGGAGAAAGAAAAACATGGTGCTGAGACCAAAGCCCTCCCAAATCTATACACACAGAGCATGCTGGAGTGGCTTATCTCTGTTCCACAGTTGGGAACCAAGCCCCAGTGGGATGAAACAACCCACCCAGGGCCTCCCAGAGCCTCCAGAAGAGCTAGGGACGAGCTGAGCTCCTTTTGGCAAGTTTTCAGCACTGTGTTAACAAGCTGTGATCAAATGCTGGAGTGTCAGGAAGGCAGGGCAGGCTCATGGCTCTGGGAGCAGGGCTGCCTGCTGAGCTCCTGCCACACAGCTGCCTATGAAAGTCCAGTCACTATACCCTGGAACAGTTCAGTTTGCTCTAGCTTCTCTGAAACAGTGGAAAACTATGAAGGGTGTCCCATCCTTCTTCAGCCTTAGTGTTCACTCTAAGCCTGGAGAAAAGGCAGCCAGAGAAACGCATTCCCCATGCGGGCCTAAAATCTTCCTTTAGCAGATAGTAAGAGGGGTGAGCAGACAGTACAAATGGTGCTTTACTGGAGGAAGAAATGGAACATGTTATTTCTTGACTCTTAAATGCACACACACACGTACTCCTTTATTAGGATTTTACACAGAAGAGCAATACTGGCCTGCTCACACTTTGCTGCTGGCAGCTTGTTGTCTCACCATCCCTTGCAGTGTTGCTTGGCACCCTGAGTCCTGGCTGCAGTTATTGCTGCTCAGCATTCTCTCATGGAGAAAAGTTGCACTGGAGTTTCTGCAAAGCAGAAAATCTTAACCCTTCCTCCCTAAACTTTCTCCCTCTCTAGGGGATCTGATACTGTAGAGGGCCCCCAGGACCATGGGTGCTTTCGTGGTGCTCAGGCTGCTTTCAGGAGTCTCGGGGGACCAATTTCCTTCTGTGTTTTGGAAAGCTCAGTAGAATAGTCAATACTTCTGTTCTTAGGTTTTTATGTGTAGCAGATGTTACTTGGTAGTTGTAAAGATGAATGTGGGACCACCTCTGATCAATGTGCTCTCTGCTCAGTGCCAGAACACAGCGCTTCTTGTGACTGAGATCCATCACATCCTCAGGGAAGTCATGCTGTTAAATGCCTTGGGACACATCTTTCCCTTGTGCCTCTTCATTCCCACTTCTGCCTACAACAATCTCACCATAGCAGACAGTGGATTGTGAGATCAGAGTATTTAGATTTTTATTGTTCTGATTGCATGTGCTTTTTGTGTGTTCTGCTGATCATCTGGAGACTTGACAACTGCCCTCCACTCTCTGTGCTCATACAAGGTGTGAGTTTATGCTTGTGCTGCTGCTGTTCCTGTAAGTGAACACGAGGCTGTGAAAGCTGCTGAGATTTTGGTGTATTTATAATAAACATGATTTTAAAAGTGTTTTTAAGAAAACTGAGGAATGTCTCTGTAATGCTGACCATGGGAGAGGCCGAATTAATCCCCCAAGAGCAGGAGGTCCTGAGCGGGTGGCACTGATGTAACTTGCTGGAGAAGTGCGTGACCACCACGATCATAGAATCAGCTGGGCTGGAAAAGCCCTTTAAGATGATCAAGTCCAATCTTTACCCCAGCACTGCCAAAACCACCACTAACCCATGGCACTGGGGCAGGGACGGTGACTGCAGCCCTGCCCTGGGCAGCCTGTTCCAATGCCTGAGCACCCTCTGGGGCAGGAATTGTTCCTCAGCTCCATCTAAACCTGCCCTGGGGCAGCTTGAGGCCGTTTCCTCTTGTCCCATCCCTTGTTCCTTGGGAGCAGAGCCCAGCCCCTCCTGGCTCCATCCTCCTCTCAGGCAGTTGTAGGGAGCGATCAGGTCCCCCCTGAGCCTTCAATTCTCCACACTGAACCCCCCGGAGCCCTCAGCCCAGCCACGGATCTCCCGCTGAGCTCCGGGCCGCACGCTGCCTCTTCCGTGCTCGCTTAACGCACACCGGCCCCCACGGAGCCGCCTCCCCGCAGCCCCGAGTGCCGCCAGCTCCAAGCCGGGTTCCCCGGGACCAAGCCCGGTTCAACGGGACCCACCCCGGCCTCAGCCCCGCCGCTTCCGCTTCGGCGGCGCCGGCGCGGCCCCCCCCACTTTCCGCCGCGCAGGCGTCGCAGGGGAGGAGCGGGGTCACGTGGTGGGGCTTGGGCCGCCTGGCCGGCTCGGGGCTCGGCTGGCTCAGTCTGGCGCGGGGGTCCCGGGGCGGCGGGGCGGGAGCGCTCGGGCCCGTGGCGGCGGCGGCGGAGGCCGAGAAGGGGGGGGGGGGAGCCCGGGGTAGGGGGGAGCGCGGCGGAGCCTGGCGGCGGCGAAGCAGCGGCCTGGGGGCTCCCCCCGGCGTGCGCGGGCCGAGCGGGCCGGGCCGGCGGCCGCGGCGGGGGCTATGACGCACCCGTTGCGGGGCTCCGCACCCCCGCGTGTCCCGCAGGCAGGTCCGGCGCGCGGCTGAGAACGTCCAACCGGCGGTGAGTTCCACGGCGCGCGGCGGGGGTGGGTGGGGTGGGTGGAGTGGGTGGGGGCCGTAGTGACCCCTGACAACGGACTCCGGCCCCGAGCAGGACGCGGCCGGCGCTGCTTCCTCCGCTCCGAGGGCTCGGGGAGGCCTCTGCGGCTGCGGTTTTTCGCTCGCCGGTGGCCGGCCATGGAGGGGCCGCCCTGCCGGCGGCTTCTGTGGCGGGGCTGGGCGCCCCACCGTCCGAGGCTGTTGCTTGCACCTTGGCTGCGGGGCTTGCAGGGTCCCCCCCGACGGCGGTTTCTCAGCCGCTGGTTGCGGAGCATGGGGAGCCCGTCCGCACCGCCCCGTCTCGCCCCATCACGGCAGGACACGGAGGGCCCCCCTCGGCGGCAGTTTCTCACCCGCTGGCAGCGGGACTTGGAGGGCCCTCCCCGACGGCGGTTTCTCGCCCGCTGGTTGCAGAGCACCGAGGACCCGCCTCGACGGCCGCTTCTCACACGCTCCTGGCAGGGCACCGGTGGCCTCCTTCGGCCGCGGGTCCTCTCCCGCTGGCTGCGGGGCACCGAGGGCCCCCCTCGGCGGCGGTTTCTCGCCCGCTGGCTGCGGGGCACCGAGGGCCCCCCTCGGCGGCGGTTTCTCGCCCACTGGCTGCGGGATCTGGCCACCGGCTTGAACGAGGCGGTTGGCAGCGCGCTCCTCGTGTTCGCCCGCAAGTCGTGGCGTTCCATGTCGTTCGTCTTGCACGGAGTGCGCGGTCCCCATGGGGCGCCGTACGCCACCGCGGTCAACATCAGTACGTTCGGTTCGGTTCGGGTTTATTTGTACACTTGTAGGGAAATAGAAGCGGGGGAGGAACTTTATTTGGTGTCTTCCTGCTTCCATTCATCAGCACTGTTGTCCTATTTCATGTCAGGGTTTCTTTAGCCTTCAGAAGGCTAGATAAAGGGCTGCCTGCTTCTTATGATGTAAGCAGTGAGGTAAAATGCTGTAATTCCACTGCAGACCTTGCTCTGTGGATGCCCTTAGGATCAGCAGTTCGAAAGGCCACCTTCTTAGGTGGTAGGTACCATACGGCACTTAGAAAAACACTCCTAGTTCTGTTTCTTGTGCAGATGGAGGATCTCATTCTGTCACAGCCTGCTGCCATTGAGCAGTCCTAATGAGTTCTCCTCTCCCTTTTCAGGTATGGCCTCACAGCTGCAGGTGTTCTCCTCTCCGTCAGTATCCTCGAGTGCCTTCTGCAGTGCCAAGAAACTGAAAGTGGAGCTCTCTGTCTGGGATGTTTCAGGACAGAGCAGTAGTGACACATATTATACCCACAGCAAAAACCTCCCAGCAGCTCAAGGGCAAGCAAGCTCCTCTCATCAGGTAGCCAACTTCAGCATCCCTGCTTACGATCAGAACCTCCTGCTCCCTGCTCCTTCAGTTGAGCACGTTGCAGTGACAGCAGCTGACAGCACAGGCAGCAGTGCAACAGCGTCCTTCCAGAACAGCCAAACCCTAACACGTAGGAGCAACCTTTCTTTACTGGAACCATACCAAAAATGTGGATTAAAAAGGAAAAGTGAAGAGGTCGACAGCAACGGTAGTGTGCAGATAATTGAGGAACATCCACCTCTCATGCTGCAAAACAGACCTGCGGTGGGTGCTGCGGCCACAACCACCACGGTAACCACTAAAAGCAGCAGTTCCAGTGGTGAAGGTGATTACCAGCTGGTCCAGCATGAGATCCTGTGCTCTATGACCAACAGCTATGAGGTCTTGGAATTCCTGGGCAGAGGGACGTTTGGGCAGGTGGCAAAATGCTGGAAGCGTAGCACAAAGGAGATTGTAGCCATCAAAATCCTGAAGAACCATCCTTCTTACGCTAGGCAGGGCCAGATAGAGGTGAGCATCCTCTCTCGCTTGAGCAGTGAGAATGCTGATGAATACAACTTTGTTCGCTCCTACGAGTGCTTTCAACACAAGAATCATACATGCCTTGTATTTGAGATGCTGGAACAGAACTTATATGATTTCTTAAAGCAAAACAAATTCAGTCCATTGCCCTTGAAATACATCCGGCCAATTCTGCAGCAAGTGGCTACTGCCTTGATGAAGCTGAAGAGCTTGGGTCTGATACATGCTGACCTGAAACCAGAAAACATCATGTTGGTGGATCCTGCACGCCAGCCCTACAGAGTGAAGGTGATCGACTTCGGTTCAGCCAGCCATGTGTCTAAAGCAGTGTGCTCCACTTACTTGCAGTCACGTTATTACAGGTGAGTATTGACACAGTGCTCGCTTTCATATGCTGTGTGAGCAGAGGAAAAGCTGCTCCTGATGGTGTGCTAGGGGTTTGTTTTTGCACATAGGTAATTCTTCTGCCATTAGGCCTAATCCTACTTAAGGGGGGAGGAGGAAATGATCAGGCTCTCCAATGTTCTGCATGGTTCCTGTCCGTCCCCCCCCCCATTTGTATGTAAATAAATAGAACTTCTGCTTTGTGAGTGTGCCATCATGCAGTCCAGTACCTCCCTTTTCCCCTGTATTAGTGCAGTAAGTTTTACCCTGTTGCTAGCTTGTGGTGATGTGTCTAGTAGCAACCTGGGGAAGCAGTATGTGGCTACTAAGTAGTGAATTTTTGATAGCTTGCCATGATCTGAAACGAGTCCATTGACAGTGGTCATTTAGAAGGGAGAAAAGTCGAAAGGATTCCTGTCTTTTTGTCCTGCCTTTTTTTTATTGGTTCCATCTTTATCTGAAGCCACTTTGTGAGCACATGACTTCCTGTGTCAACCCTGGGTAAGTCATGCTTTCATGAGACCTGTAGCTCTTTTAAAACCCTCATGAGCTACATCTCTGCTTCCCCTAGGCAAATGCAGGAATGGCTTCTACCCAACTCCTAAGAATTAAAACCTATGGGCAAAAATGTCAAAACTCGGAAACTGTGCAGCATGGTTCTGTTAACAGTGTGTATTTCAATCCTGGTAGCAGTGAACTTCAATAAATGGATGCAGAAAGAACTTGTGGCATCAGAGGGATGTGAAAAGTCTGCTGTGTTAGGGTGGCTTTTGGTGGAATGCGAGCTCACTTGACACAGAACTTAACCAGTATCTAGTCCTTCCAGCTGAGACGAGACAGAGGACTCGAGACACTCCACCCCACGCCGTGTCTCTGCCCTGTTTGATGTCTTTCCCACATCCTCTGAGCTTCAGTTTAAAGCTTGTAGGCTTGGTCTGTTCATTCCTCATACTCCTTGTATTCTTGCTCCCTTTTGTTTTGAGGTTGGTTTTTTATTTACTCCCTCTTACACTGAGTACCTGTGCTTTTTCTTTCACTTGTTGCAGGCTTTTCATCCATTCCTCACGATCTTCACCCATTGGCACCAATTTTCCCTATTCTAAACTTTTGATTGTTAATTTCTGTAATGCAGTTGTCCTCTGTGTGCTGTAGCTCTGTTAAAATGCTCGCTATCTAAAATGCATTACCAGTTCTGTTGTTGCTTTAGGAGAGGCAACCACTGATCAAGAATCAGCTCTATCTGACTTGCAGCACATGTGAGCAGAGCAGTTTGGGGAGGCATATAGTGCTTTCCAGTTTCCGTATCGCTAAACCCAGATTTGGCTGAGGCAAAAGCAGCAAGGGATGATAAGTATCTGAAAGGGTTTGCTGGGAGGGAAGCTGTCTGCTTCATTTTTGTGTGCAGCACTGAACTCCCAGCCACTTCCACCTCCCTGATGCAGGGTGACTGACGCTGCCAGAAAGGCAAATAAGCAGAGAGTAGCTGGTGTTTAAGGCTGTCTGCTTGACTGAAGGCAAGAATGCTGTGATGTAGAAATCTAATATTTAGTGATATGTAATTACCTTAATGGTGGTGATTACTAAAATCCATAATCTAGGAACTGATGGAGACGGTGTACAAACCAGCTTATGGTGGGAGAACTGGATTTCTTAATCGTGTTCACAGGAGTTCCCAGTTGGATGGTTTTTTCCAGTTTAACAAAACAGTGTGGGCTGTTTGGTTCTCTGTCAGCTCTTAAGAATAACCATCATCTTCTGTGTTCGCTTTCTTGGTTTTAATACCTGTTGCTGGCGTTTATGTAACCTCTGACTCCTGTAGCAACCTCTAAACCAGCCAAGCTCGGGCACTCTAAGGTGAGTTTTCTGATATATGCACCCTGAAGGAAAAAACCTTCCTTTATTAACTATGCCCAGTGCTGCTGGAGGGCATTTTGTCCAACAGCCCTGCTCACTGCACGCTCCGACTGTGCTGCTGGCGGTTGTCAGCCTGCCTTGGCCTCCGTGAGCATCACTCAGTTGGGATGGAGCATGACTTAAAGTGAGAGCAGAAGTGCCTATGAAGTCCAAAGCCAGGCATGGACTTCTGACAGTCGTGTTTTATGCAGTGAGCAGTTTCTGTGGCAGTCCCAAGATCTACTAGGAGTAATTCCTGACCTGAGAGTATGTGCTTCCTACGTCAGGTGAGAACAGTATGGACGCTTTTGTTCTCCCTGGGGAGGATAAACAAGAGAAGGAAGCAGACAGCTTGCATTAAAACAATCCCTGGGAAGACTGATCTCCCTGCTGTCCAGAGAGGGAGGGTTACTGGTGTCCCACGGTATAAGTGCAGCATCGTATGAGTCCTGCTCACATCCCTACCTCCTGATTCCTGTAGAGGCACCTACAAATTGAAGCTGCTAAGCTGAAGGACTGAACAATCTGGGCCATGAGAAGGTGGCACTGGGTGCTGAGGGAGTGCAGGGTACACCAGTATCCCTTCCTTACCTCTCCTTTGGGCTGCATGACCCACTTCTGTCCCAGTCATGGTGATCAGTGGTGATCATGGCTTCCTAGTTGCGGTTGTGCAAGCTTCATCTTGCTATCATCCTTCACAAGGTGGAGGGCTGGAGACCCAGCTGTCAACATGGTGTGTTCTGAAATGTTTAGGTCTCTGATTTTTCCATTACTGCTGGGAATCCTCTCTCTTCAGGGACTGCCTGAGCACATTTGCCAGCTTTGGAAGTCAAGAGTTTGGCAAGCGTGTATGTGAAGAAGGACTGTTGCTCATTTCTATTTCCAAGAGCTTAAGATAGTAAAATCACTTTAATCTCTGACAGACCAGCTATGAAAGTGACCTCTGCCAGTTGTCCTGCTCAGCCTACATAAGGCCACTAATTACAGTGGTGTAAAAGGAGATGAGGGAGAGTCTGATTTATCAGCTCTGTCCTGCAATCAAAATTAAATCAGGTGGCTCTTGAGAACTTACTTAGTTTCAGGGAATAAAATGCACAGAGTTCAGCTTGCTATCATTTCAGTAATGAGGTTCCAGAATACCGAAGTTCCAGCATGTAGTTAAACACTAACAAATGTCACATCCAGCCTTTGGTGCCACTCATCTTTCTTTCCATTGGAATTTTCGGTGGGATTCTTTTAATGGACTTGTGGAGCTTTAAGCATGCTCTGCTTGCCAGTCCAAACCAAGAAAGCTTACACGTGCAATGTTCCTTATACAGCAGGTTTTTATCCTGCCTGGATTGGGAATTCCTACGTTAGCAGGATAAACAAGAGGATCGATACAGTTTGATGGTGACTGATAGACTAATGTGTGAGTGACTGTGTTGTACTTGCTGTGCTTGTGAAGAATAAAGTACTACAGAACTGGTTTCCTCGTGTTTGCGTGTGTCAGCCTAGAGGATGTTGGATCTATTCCTGCACAGTTCTTTGAAATACAGCTATTTAGCAGGACATTCAGCACTCAGATGTCAAATAATTACCGTATTTGCATAATCATTTTCTGTTTTCATGTAAGTGAAACCATTGCAAAGCTGGCTGCTGTCGGGGATAGACAGGGTGGGAACAGATCAATGACAGGGAGAGCGAGTCTTCACTTAGATTATCTGTTATTCTCATTACTAAGGGTGCATCATGGCTCTGTTTTGGGGGGCTCAGGCATAATAGAGCCTCCTTTCTTTAAAGGTGAATGATAGGGAAGAGCTATGGGCTCACTGCAGCAAACAGCTGGTTCAACCATCTTTTCTTGCTAGATCTTGTGCTTTCTCAGGGGCAGCTGTGTGTTTGTGCTGTTGCTAATGGTAATGGTGTAGTCTCCTAAAACAAAAGCTGTATTTGTGTCACCACGACACAGCGTGAGTAATTGGAGAGTCACTTCTTGCCATGTACAAACAGAGCTACGCTCAGGTGGAACAGTTGAGGAAGGCGAGTGGAGGATCTGCTGACACCTGTGCATTGTGCAAGCCCTGTTCTTTACAACTCTGTAGAAAGAGCAGAACTGGTTCCAGAGCCTTTATTTCTGTTAAAAACACAGAAATTTGTGGGTTTTATTTTGTAAGAAATTTCTGTTTCAAACCCAGAAACATCCACGCTGTACACAAGGAATGCCCCACAAACTGGGGGATGCTCCCTGAGTCATGACCAGAAAACAGGACTCGTCTCTCTTCCTTTGCGCTTGTACTGGTGATGCATGAAGGAGATCAAGGGTTTTGTGTTTCCTGTACTTTCCAGAGTAAATTCCCACACCAGCTCACACAGGGGGTTTTGCAGCACTTGGGTTTGATGGTCTATGCAAATGTATGACCAGCATTTAGCCTGGCAGGATGGCATTGGTTTGTTTGAGCTTGTGTGTAGGTGAAGAGTTGTACTAAAGCATCCTTTTGTTTTATGAGTCAGTGCCAGACAAAAATCTCCCTGAAATCCCAGCCTGTTGCAGGAGCAAACCCTGCTTGGAGTTTAGTTTTTTCCATCCCCTTCTCCTAAAGGCTAGGCCAGGCAGGTAAGTTTTGCATTAGGCGTGGTTCAGTGCACACAAACCTGTAATACAACCTTGCGAAGCCATCGCAACCTCCAGCTGTGTTGCTCTCCATCCATTTTAAAGTGGAAACTCCAAACAAACCCTGGGTGGAAACCTGCTGCTAGAAACAAGAGCAGCTGTCTGAAGTGAGGTGACTTGCTCTGCAGATGCTGTTCTTTTCCAGGTGGAAGCAGGCAGCCTCCTGCAGCTGGGATCTGGAGACCTTCCTCTGGGAAAAGTCATTCTTTTGCCAGAGCTTTTGTTGTCAATGCTCTTAGGCCAGGTTGTGTGCTGTAACTTCATAGCACTGTTGTGTAGAGGCTACCTAGGAGCTGGAGGGCACCACGGCAATAAAGCGAACCCAGCTGTGCCACTAAGTCCTAAAAAGGTTGGGATCTGTTAGGCCACTGGAGGAAAACATCTGCTTTAAAGTGAAATCGCTTGGTTTCACAGGGATTCACTTGTGCTCGGGGGAGAAAAGGAGGGGTGTTATCCAGGGGAAAGAACTGCCTGCTTTCAGAGTCAAGGACTTTGCTTTTTCTTTCTTTTCAACAGAGCTCCTGAGATCATACTGGGTTTGCCATTCTGTGAAGCTATTGACATGTGGTCGCTGGGCTGTGTGATAGCTGAGCTGTTTCTGGGCTGGCCTCTGTATCCAGGAGCATCTGAGTACGATCAGGTGAGAGCACATGGCAGAGGTGGGGATGTTCAAATGGAACTGCAGTGATCTGTCATTGGACCCTCTGAAGCCAATGTGTCCTACATCAAATTTCATCTGGTACACATCGCTGTTGTCTGACATCTTAAGTTCATTTTCCCTCTGTGATACTCCCTTTGTCTGGTTCTGTCTTACAGAGAACCAAAGAGTTCTGTGTGGTTTGACTTGAGTTGCATGTCGTTATCCGATACATAGAGTGAATTTATACTTAACCCCCTGGCTTCCAAACCCAAAAGCTGTTGAAATCCCTTCCAGTCCCAAGCAGAAGTGAGGTGTGTGTACCCTGGCTTGAAACACCCTCTGTAATTTCACCATGAGGGCAGTTTTTCCATGTGGAGACAGAGCAAGCCAATCATTCCTGTTCTGTTAATACCTACAGCAGACCTCATCTTTAATGCTAAGTGTGAGCTCCAAGCTGTCTCTGAAATAAAAGGGCAAGAGTCTGAAAGGGCATCTTTAACTAATTAGGTCTTTCCATGGGTACATAGCATTATTACCTGGGCTAGTCAGTTGCCTTTAAAAGGGCAACGAAGCCTATATGACAAGTTTTTGGAGGGTAAGTTTTCCACTCTGGTTTTTATGGTGGTGTCTTATTAAAGTGCTTGGTATAGTTGTGATAAAACACATTAGAATTTAGTAAGGTTGAGAACTTGGGTTCTGTCTTCCCAGCACTGCAGATTTCCAAAGGAAACACAGTGGTACCTTAATAAGCAGAATGAGTTAGAAAAAACCTGAGGTAGGGCATGGTGGTTTCCTTGCACACAGAGTTGTGTGTAATTCTGAGAAGCTTATCTAGTCATGGAGGTGGGTGGGGAGGAGGTGCTTTTTCCATTGCTTAATAGCCAGGATTTTGCAGTCCTTTGAGGCAGGCTGAGGTGTGACTTCGTGTCCTTGCTTTTGATGACTTGAATTGCCCTTGAAAACTTAGGGTGATTTGCTTCCATGAGGTTCTGCAGGGGCAAGTGGAAGTTCAGGCAGAAGTTGTGAATGGACTTCTCCAGGAATGGAATGAAACCCATCCATGGGCTGGGCTGGGATTCACAATCCCTATTTTAAACACACTTTGCACAGCTGAAGAGTTATATATTCCAAAACTAACAAACCTCTTAGCTGAGCTGTATAAAAGGTAGTCACCTGCAGATGCTTCAGATCAACACTGGCAGAAAATGAGTCCATGAATTCATGTGGCTCACTAGTCATAACCGTGAGTTAAGTGCCCTGTGATTTTCAGCTGGTTTTGATGCAGTGGAATAGCAGATTTGCAAAGAAGAAATGAGACGTGCTAAAGGACCTGTAACTGATGGTTATTGGGGGGGGGGTCCCTTAGACTTTTAAATAGACTCCTTTGAGTGGATAGTTGTGACAAAGGCAATGTTCAGTGAGAAAAGTGACATCTTGGAAAGCAAATACCATGAGAAATTGGGCAACATTTGGAATGTTTCAGAAAGCTGATTATTATGCTTTTTCATAATGGCTATTTTCTTTCCTTTTGGGCATACCTTTGTCTTTGGAAACTCTTTACCGGGGTCTTATTGATGCTGTCACAAATACTCAGGGGCATTTTCCAGAGCTCTGAGCCATTTTTTGGCTACGTATCAGCTCTACTAAATGGTTTTGAGGCCAGAAGAATCTGATTGCGCTGAAGGTTTGGTCTTGGCTTGGACAGTGAGAGCTTTACCCTGACATTATCCTGGAATCGTGTGCCTAGGCTCTCTGTAGCCAGTCACAGCAATGTTGCTTGGATACTTATGCCTTTAATTATATACACGTACGTGATAACTGCTGTGGTATTTTCTCTCAAAATGTGTGCTTTTTACATTGCTGATGCAAAAGCCTATTGGTGTTATTTTCTCCAGGTCTCCAAAGCTTGGAGTCTTGTAAAGTCTAAAGCTTACAGCTCGCATATACTCGGGCAAAAAATAAGAAAGATGTATTCAAAACCTAAAATTTCTGCATATAATACGATTCAAAAAGTTAAGTGTCCCTATAAAGGCTTGAGATAGTCCCTTTGATTTTGTAGTTTCGGTTTCTTGGGTATTCTTTCTTTACAGGTAATTCCGTGTTTGCTGTGAACAAATCCAGCTGATGGTTGCTCTGTTGGGTCCAAGTTCTTTCTATGGGGAGTCCTCATTCTTGCAATCTTCTTTCCTAGATCCGTTATATTTCACAGACTCAAGGCTTGCCAGCGGAGTATCTTCTCAGTGCGGGAACGAAAACAAGCAGGTTCTTTAACAGAGATCCGAATTTGGGATACCCACTGTGGAGGCTAAAGGTTTGTGTGCTTCGCATCGCTGATTCTGGTCTGTTCATCGAGGACTTGATTTCAATTCACACCAAGGTTTAGTGTGCCATGAAATCAGTCTGAGTGGAGATTGGATTTGAAACGCTGTTCAAGTACAGCTGATCTGGGTGTTTCATTTTAGAGACTACAGACCTGGTACTGGTCTAACAATAGCAGCTGTGCATGATAGTACCAGCAAAGAGTGGGTGTTAAAGTAATTGAGATAATGGTTACTTATTATGGCCTGCTCATTCTTGGTGAAGTATGTCATCTTGTTGTCATCTCCTAACAATACAGAGAGTAAAATACAGAGTTTTTCATGGTGGTCTTACTTTAACAGAAATCTATTTGTGTACTGGCAGAGGGCAGGAGAAAAATCAGATATATGCTTGGTTTGCCTTGAAAGCTGAGCAGCAAAAGGAAGAGGGTTTAAAATACTTATAGCTTCTTCTCTTCCTAAGTCAGAAATCTTCAGTTCTTCTGGCTACTGCACTGTCAGCTTTGCAATGAATGATCTTTCCAGATGAGGAAATGAGAACCCAGGGCTGGTTTGGTTTGGCCTCCTGGCACGTGATTTATCTTAATGCAGGCAAAAGGTCCCCTGGCTTTGCTCTTTACTTGCAGCTTTCTCTTCATCGATACGCAGTGTTTCAGTTTATATTAACAAATGCTTTCTTTTATAGACCCCGGAAGAACATGAGTTGGAGACAGCAATAAAATCAAAAGAAGCTCGGAAATATATATTCAACTGTTTGGATGATATGGCGCAGGTAGGTGGAGGTCTTGTAGCACACAGATACTGTCATATCAATTGCATACATCATTGGGATCTAAAAATGAGTCTTCTGTGCCGGAGCTGTCCTGTTCCAGCTGCTGTTGAGAACACCAGTGCAGGTTTGCCATGGTGCCAGTTTGCATCAGAAGTCACTGTATTAAAGACACGAGGCCTTGAATCTTAAATGTGTTGGTCTCAGTTTTCGGTTGCTTTTGTAGCAATTACATCTGTGCAGAGAATGCAGAATCTTGTCATTCTGATTCACTAGCCCCTTACAGCCCTGCCCATAGAAAGAGGGGCATATTGCCAGGCAGTGGAGAAGGAGTCCTGGTTGCTATCTATTGAACAGACCAACTTCACATTAAGATGAGAATTCCATGCATTAAGTTTGACTCCTTTTATAGGATGAGCAAGAGAAAGGTTGGTTGGTAGAGCTGTGCTACCTAAAACTGATATGCTGGCTAAGAGATAGAAATGCTTCATAAATATTAGTGTGATGTGAAGTTACCGAATCCTTGGGTAGCAGTTAATTTGATGTTGGTGTGACCTGCTCTCATCTTATTTTCAAGGTGAATATGTCTACAGACTTAGAAGGAACTGACATGTTGGCAGAGAAGGCTGACCGAAGGGAATACATTGATTTGTTGAAGAAAATGTTGACAATTGATGCAGATAAGAGAATTACTCCACTGAAGACTTTGAACCATAATTTTGTTACAATGGCCCATCTCCTGGATTTCCCACACAGTAATCAGTAAGTTCCCTTAGATTTCTTTTCTGCTTTCTGTCAGTGCTGTTTTCTGCAGTTTCTGGCTGATCTGAAAAAAGCACTGGCATGGATAAGGAGTGGAATGTTCATAAGATTCCTTTTTGTGGTTTAGGACAT
Organism: Pezoporus wallicus; assembly: GCF_028554395.1. Taxonomy (NCBI): domain Eukaryota; kingdom Metazoa; phylum Chordata; class Aves; order Psittaciformes; family Psittacidae; genus Pezoporus; species Pezoporus wallicus. The sequence continues at coordinate 820,975 of NW_026642060.1, forward strand.
TCTTTGTTACCCCCAGAAACTAAACCTAAAGGCACATGCATTAGGCTGGGAATGTCTCGTGTCTCTCTTGGCCTGTTTTTACATATCTAATACTGTCCTCCTATCATTCTGTTTCAGTGTGAAATCCTGCTTCCAGAATATGGAGATCTGCAAGAGAAGAGTTAATATGTACGATACAGTGAACCAGATTAAGAGCCCATTCACAACTCATGTTGCTCCTAATACAAGCACAAATCTCACAATGAGCTTTAACAACCAGCTCAATACAGTCCACAACCAGGTATGGATCTTTGAGCCGTTTTATACTAATCAAAGAAACGGCATAGTCTAATTCCATGCTTTCAGGCCAAATCCTGCAAAACACTAAATTGGTGTCTAGAATTTGTAGTCTTGAATTTTAGTTTTCCAAATCTCAGGCCAAGGCAGTCTGTTTCTTCCATTTGATCCCATTTGCCTGTCAGTTCAGCAGTGTAAGTAAAGTTGGTGCAGTTCATGTTTTTTCCCCTATGTTGTCTTGTGCCTTTTACCTGAATCCTTTTCCTGGTGCTTGGTTCATGATGCAGTAGTGATGGTTCCTGTTGTTTGTTTTATAACAAGTAGAAATGATGAATCCAATGTTTTCTTTTCCTTTTTTTATTCCTAGGCCAGCGTATTGGCTTCCAACTCTACTGCAGCTGCTACTCTTTCCCTGGCAAACTCGGATGTGTCACTGCTCAACTATCAGTCTGCTCTGTATCCATCATCTGCAGCACCAGTTGCAGGAGTAGCACAACAGAGTGTTTCCCTGCAACCTGGAACCACCCAGATCTGCACGCAGACTGACCCATTCCAGCAAACGTTCATTGTTTGTCCCCCTGCTTTTCAAAGTAAGTGGAAAAAACCCTTTGTGTGAGACTGTTAAGTAGGAATTGGAAGGTTTAATTTGTACTGGATGGATAAAGTACAGCAGACTGCCCTGTGAATGCCTCAAATGTAAGTGCAGAATCAGGTCAGGCGTGTGTAGACAATTCAGTTCTCTTCCAGGTCATGCTTGAGCAGGTGACAGTATCTTGCCTGCCTAGGCTGCAGTCTTCATCTGGTCGCTGAACCAGTTTTTCCCCCCAAACTGAACACAGCAGCATTCCACAGAAAGCAGTGAAGAGAGGAGCCAGAGCTATGTGAATATAGGAAAGCGTTGTGTGTCAGGAGTGAATATCTCCTGTTGAATCTCAGTTCACAAGCACCCGTGCAGTGGTGTAGTTTGCTAGCAACACATTGTTGCAGGTTGCAGATAAGTGAGGTTAGCAAAGCCTAGCCGAGTCCTGAAAGTTCTGTATTTATGCTTAGATCTGCATTGTGTTATTATGGAGGGGTTTATAGGACATGAGAACTGATCACTGATAGTGTAAGGTTTGAACTTGGTCTCAAGGAACATAGCATTAGGTATCTGTGTTCCTGAAGGCAAGACTATGAATATGGCTAGAGCCAAGCTTTTGAGGACTGGTTGTCCATACTTGTGCATTGGCATACTGGGACTGTAGAGGTATTTACTTCAGCTGGGCTTTTATTAGTATGCTTTTGTCAAAGGGAATGGCTTTTCCTTCTCTTCCTCTGACCCTGTCTTCCACCCTTGTCTGGTAGGGATTTGATTTTGGAAAGAAACTAAAAAGAAATAATAAAGCTGCTCAGCACTGATGTGTTCTTGTCCTCCACAGCTGGACTTCAGGCAACTACAAAGCATTCTGGCTTCCCAGTAAGGATGGAGAATGCTGTCCCAATTGTACCGCAAGCACCTGCAGCACAGCCACTGCAGATCCAGTCTGGTGTTCTCACACAGGTAAAAACCCAACCAACCAAACCCCATAAAGTTCACTGCAATTCCTCCCACCATCCAGGAGAACCTGGCTGCTCCCTTGGTGCTGGGATGAATGCAGGGGGTCCTCAGAACACTCCAACAGGTTAAGTGTAGGTCAATTCTAAGACAGCGTTTTGGTGGTTTTTTTCCTGAAATATTGAAAGTCAAATTTATTTTATAGAATCTATTTTAGGAGCTTGATTTAATAATGAGAATAAGTGTGGAGTTTTCAGCAGCTGAAAACAGGCTGCTGTTCAAATGTCATCTTCAAATCAGCAAAATGATTTTTGGCTCCTCCTCATTGTTAATGTGACTTCGTGTAGCTGTTTCATACCTGTTTCTGTTTACAGTTTAAACAATATGGGATAGGAAAATGCACAAATAATTACAAGAAAATGCTGTTTTCACATCAGTGATGTGTTGTAAATTAAAGCAATTTTATATGCCAAAAGTACTGCTTTAATATATAGGGAGTGCCCAGTGAGTCCCAGGTTTTATTCAGTGACAAATTGTAATTGCCTTTATATTGAAGTGCACGTTTTATTTATCTGCATAGGTTTAGCTCCTGCTGACATTAACACAGACTTCATTAGTTTTACTCTCCAGGCAGTGTATTGTGCTTACTGACCTACTTGCAGAGGAGTAAGTTTTAGATTGTTCAGTCCAAATGATTTTGGTGTCATTCTGTGATCTCTGGTTTGTTTAGCGTAATAATACAGGTAATGGTACCCAAAAAGCAGAATACACTTGAAGGAGGCCCATCTGAATCCAAACCCTGCTTTTCCTGAGCCTGCAAATTGAATGCTAAGAATCTAGTTTTAATTAGACATTTGATATACTAATATGTGTCTTGGTAGTTTCATTGCAGATAACTTTGCTCTTCCATGATGCAAAAGACCTGTTGTGCCTTCTGTTAAATTCCTTAGCTTATATTTTCCCACAAGTACTGTATGTGAATTGTGAATTTGGAGGGATGATAGTAAATGTGTCCTGCCAGGGGTGCGGTTTGTGTTATGGCTAGTGCAGTGCACAGAGTGTAACTTGCTCTCTGGGACCCAGCAAAATGTTAATAGCTGAACACTATCTTTACTTTTTAACTGTGTCATCGGAGAAATCCTGTTCCCAAATTCCCTGTTCCTTGTGTTCCCCCCCCCAGGGACATGTAAGTGCTTAGAGGAAACATGCCCAGAGAGTCTGGGTGTTGGTTCCACTGCATCCATTAATTCTGGAGCCTGCTCAAGCCCCATAGAATGCCAGTGAGGTGAAACCTTCTCTGGCCCTATTGCTGAACCCGCTTAATCCTGCCTCAGTACGTGTGTTTCACTCACTGCCTGATCTACATTGCAGGGAAGCTGTACACCACTAATGGTAGCAACTCTTCATCCTCAAGTAGCCACCATCACGCCGCAGTATGCGGTCCCCTTTACTCTGAACTGCGCAGCCGGCCGGCCAGCGCTAGTAGAACAGACGGCTGCAGTACTGGTAATTGCCTCCCTTGATTGTGTTCACTAACTGAGTTTTTGTTTTAACTTCGACTTGCAGAGGGCATGGAAGCATGTGCCATCTTGTGGCTGTGTTCTTGCTACATCTTAATGTCTTGTTGTTTTCCTCCCCAACATTGCTGAAGCACTGTCTGACTCTGACGTTTAGTGTGGCTCTGTAAAGAATCCAGATCCATTGACAATTGCTTTTGCTAGCTTAGCATTATAAAGCTCTTCTAAGCTATACTGTAGAAGAGTTACAATTGTTCTTGTTCTTCGCTTACTCTCCTATCTTTGTCTTTTGATTGTTGAATACAAAGGAATCAGCCTTTAGCTTGACTCTGCTACAGGTACCTGGATGGCCAGAATTTGAACTACTTGGCAAGTTAGCTACTTATTTTGTTTTCAAGATCTGTAAAGCTGCTTTGCATGTAGAAACGTTTCAGGTCATTAAGCACAGGCTAAAAACTCTATAATGACAGCAAATTCTTTAATGTATTGCTTCAGCAGTCCATTTCTCTGAGCTTCTGTTGAACATTGACAGTAATTTTCTGGCCTTTTGTTATTTATAGCCAATCGCAGGTAGCTTGCTTCATCCAGATAAAGATACTATTCTCCACAGATGCTTTCAGTTCGTATGTATTTCTTGGTTGAAATTAAAGGTGAGCTCTAGTATCCAAAGTGGCACAGCAAGCTTTTAGGCTATTTGGAACAATTTCTTAAAAGGTTGGGGGAAAGAGAAGAAACACATCTTTAAGAAGTGTGTGTATCCAAAATTGTCCTCTTCTGTATTCATTTGGCACCTGCATCAGAACAACTTTGCAAGTGCCACAAAGAAGTCATTGTCAAACTCCAGAATCAGATAAGTGAAGCTTATGAAAACATTGCAGTGCACTTAAGTGCTGGTATCCTCACATGTCTTTCAAAGCACATTCCATTATGTGACCCATGTTGTTTTTTGTGGCTTTCAGTAGTAGTTTGAGTGTCATTTTCTTCCAAGAGGGAGACATCTGCTGAAGTGGGATTTGCTTGAGTCATACCTGCATTGAAATGAAAACCCACTCGTTTGAGTTCTTGTGAACCAACTTAACTGCTCCCTGTTGCTGAGGATGGGAAGGCAGGAGAGTGGCGTTCTCCCGGGTCACAGCTCTGAGCTGAACAGACCCAGGGCTGGCTCCCTTTTCCTCCTTGTGAATTTTGACTGCTGAAAAGGCTGCAGTCTGGGCTCTGTAAACAGCAAGGGGTGACCGTAGCAGAGCTTGGGACACAAGTGACTTGTTAGTGATGTTATCAACAGCGTATTTGGGCCTCTGATTCAACAGGCAAATTCTATTCTCCCGTGTGTGTGTGCAGTGGACTTGGCATTCAACTCCCCTGTACAGCAGTGGAGATCAGAGCCAGCTCTCTCCAGACTATGAGCCTGGATTCTGAGTTTCTCTGGAGGACTTTCCTATTTCTGTTTGGATTCTGGGAGCCTTTGGCGTGATTTTGCTCACCTTTAGTGCTTCCGACCCTTCTCCCTCGCTGCTTCCCCTGAGTTTGCATTAGCCATTTGCTAAGCTTTGCGTATTTTTGTCCTTCCTCTGTCAAAGCAGTTCGTCGCTTGGAAGGCCCGATTTCTGCCTCTCATTGGGAATTTATATCTTGCTGTATTAAACTCTCTGCTTTGTCTTGTGCAGGTGTTGGCTTTTGGAAAGACGCATGGTGTGACTTTAACATATTTCTCTTTATTTTTAATGTGGTTATTATTGTTATTATTATTATTCCGCTTACATTGGCAGAGGTTTTAGCAGCTCTCTGCTTTGAAGGCTTCTTGTTTGGAACTGGTATTTGTAGTAAGTGGATCTGTTACTTGCAGAAGTACTTCATTTAAAGCAGCAGGTTTATGGGTTTGCAGCGGAAACTGCAAGACAGAGAGCCGTAGAGCTTCCAAATCATAGAACTGCCAAATTTACTTGGGGTTTTGGGTTTGGTGTCGTTTCCCCCCCTGAAAAAAAACTGCTTTTTGTCAATTTGGACTGGAACATTGATAATATTGATGAATCAACAGCATCTTCCACATACATCCCTTTCGATTAAATACTTCGGTTGAAGCGGGGTGCATTCCCAGGTACCACCACTGCCTCAGCTCTCTCAGTGTGAGCCCTCTAAGGCAGAAAACCAAGAAAGGACCAAATTGGTTTCGTATTTTGGAATCCTTCTGCAGAGCAGCATGTGTAAACTCACATGCAGAAGGCCCGAGTCCTCGCGCTGCATCTGACAGTACAACATATGGCTGCATTGTGCAGTATTCTGCCCAATGTTAACCCGCTTTTCCCCAGGTGACATCTGTGATACAAAAGCTTAGCAAAGCATTAGGGGAAGCTGCTTGCTCTGGTTTTCTTGGTCTCTTGCTGTACTGAGACCTTTTGAGAGAGCGCAAGTGTCGTGCCATTGTCTCTGCAAGCGAACAATCTACACGAGTGTGTTTATTGCTTGGAACACATCTCTTCCTCCCAGTCGGAGCTGAAGTCTAGTGAACCCGTGTGTCTTCTTTGTTGTCTTGCAGCAGGCCTGGCCTGGGGGAACCCAGCAGATTCTGCTTCCTTCCACCTGGCAGCAGCTCCCAGGGGTTGCTTTGCACAACTCCGTTCAGCCAGCGGCCGTGATTCCGGAGACCATCAGCGGCAGCCAGCAGTTGGCTGACTGGAGGTAGGGAACACACAGGGTTCAATTCTGTGCCAAACGGGAATACGTGGTGTCCTGGGATAGCACAGAATTCCTCCCTTCCCTTCCGAGTCGTGCAGGGGCTCGGTGCAGCTTGCTCTTCCTGCAGTGTAGTCATGGAATCTGGGGTTGTTCTTGTTTTTTTTCCCGCTCCAGGAATGCGCATTCCCATGGAAATCAGTACAGCACTCTCATGCAGCAGCCATCGCTACTGACCAACCATGTGACATTAGCCACAGCACAGCCTCTGAGCGTTGGAGTTACTCATGTTGTTAGGCAGCAGCAGAGCAGCAATGCTCCAGCAAAGAAGAACAAGCAGCCAGCACCAAGCGCGGCCAAGTAAGGCTTCCTTTTCCAGTCCTAGAAAGATGTGGGTGTATTTGTGGATGTCGTGGTTTAAGCCCAGCTGGTAACTCAGAGCCATACAGGTACTTGCTCACTCCTCCTCCTTTTTTCCCCCCCAGCTCCTGGCATGGATGGGGAGGAGGATGAAAAGAATGCAAATCCCATGGGCTGAGATAAGAACAGTCCAGTAACTAAAGTATAATACAAACTGCTACCACCACCACTAACAGTAATGATGCTAAGGGAAATAATAAGGGGAGAGAATATAAAATGAAAAGGGAAGGAAAGAAAATAAAACCAATAACCCAAGTGATGCCCAATACAATTGCTCACCACCCACTGACTGATACCCGACCCAACCCGAGCAAGTGATCTGGGCCTTCCAGGTCACTCCCCCCAGTTTTCTATGCTGGGCATATGGATATGATATGGATATCATATGAGATATGGAATACCCCTCTGGCTAGTTAGGGTCAGGGGTCCTGTCTCTCCCTCCCAGCTTCTTGTGCCCCTCACTGGCAGAGCATGAGAGATCGCAGAGTCGTTGATCAGGGTAGGTGGTACTGAGCAACAGCTAAACCATTGGTGTGTTACCAGCATTGTGCTCAGAGTAAAGCCAGAGCACAGCAGTGCACCCCATACTAGGAAGGAGAAACATAACTGTTACATCTGAACCCAGGACAGTGGAGGTTGCCTTTGTGATGTGAAAAACTGATCTTCTGATCACAAAGGCATCCTCTAATCGTATAACTTTTAATGTGCTATAGTTGCTTTTAAAGATGTGGTGGAAAAAGTGTCTGTACTGTAATCAGTGATATAAATGGTACCAACTTCCGTGAGAGTGCAAGGAACGTAGTTGACCAAGTGCTTTACTGTACTGATCAAAGGGGAGTTTCTTACACACTGGGGGTGTGTTGGTGCCATAGCAATACAAGTGATACAGTTGGCATCTGTTGAACAAGGGGTGGCAGGTTTCTGGCAGTGTTTGGATGATGCTCTTCAGAGCATCACTGTGTTGGTCCCTGGAGTTGGACCAACTCTCCTGTATGAGTGTACTAAGGTTCTCTTTGTGCTTTTCAAGATGTTTCTTCTTGTATGTGTGCTCCAGCCTGCCGGATCCTGCCTGTTCTCAGTGCTGGTTTGTCCCAGCCTGCCCACATGTAGCTGAATGTTGCTCTGGTTTTCCTTCAGGCCCAGCTCAACCGTAGAGACTGTGCCCTCCCAGGTTTACTCGCTCATTGGCAGCAGTCCTCTGCGCTCCACCTCCTCCTCTTCCAATGTGCTCATCCTAGTGCCAGAGCAGCACCAGCCCATCGTGATCCCAGACACTCCAAGCCCGCCTGTCAGTGTCATCACCATTCGCAGTGACACTGATGAAGAAGAGGACAGCAAGTACAAACCTGCCAGGTAGGAAGTCTCTTTAAGCAGCCAGTACTGATTTGTCCTGATCTGAACCCAGGCATCAAGGATTGTGGAAAACACTCCATGCAAAGCCCTGGCTCCAGGCTAAGAAGCACTGCCTGAGACAGAGAAGTCTGTGTCATGTTTGCTGTGCTCTTTGGGTCTCTAGTTAATCAGAATTCCAGCTGACAAGGAGGGAGGGTATGACATCCCAGAGGGAGATTTCCTGTATCTTGTGGGAAAAGCTAGAATATTTCCCATCTGTTTTTTATTTGACTGGTTTTTGTTTTCTTTCCTGCAGTTTGAGCATGAAGCAGAGGTCCAATGTCATCAGCTACGTTACTGTTAATGACTCCCCTGATTCTGACTCCTCCCTGAACAGCCCTTATGCCATAGACACACTTGCCTCTCTGGAGAGCACAGGCGGTGCCCTGGAGCTACCCACTAGAGAGGCAGCTGACAGCTCCAGCTCTCGGAATATCATTGTGCCACCACTGAAGACACAGCTCAGTGACTGCGTCGTAGCTACCCAAGTGTCAGGTAGGTTTTTGCCATGGCTCAGCTGCTGCATTATCCCTGCCACCTTTGTCCTTGAAGTTTTAGACTATCTGCGTTGGGTCTTCAGCAGCTTTAGGTTTCACAGCTGCTGTTCTGAGAGTGCAAGCCTTGGTCTGTTTTCAGTTTCATTGATAGATTTCCCTTTTACATATGTTTGGCTTTTCACATTTAGAAAGACATGTAAATATTCCTGCTTATTTCTTGTATGGTCAGATTTTTAAATCATAATTGAAGGAAAGGCTTTGTTACGAGGATAGTCCCATTATGTTCTTTGGTTGCCTAAGCTGGTTAGACAGGGCACAGCACTTAAGAGGGAAGAATGGACTAAGCTTTTGTAATCTTTCAGGCATCCTGAGCAGTACCAGTAAGACCAAGCCAGTGGCCTCCATGAGCGGGCAATCATCAGGATGCTGTATAACACCTACTGGGTACCGCTCACATCGCGTGGTAACAAACGGTGTGCAGCCTCTCAATCTCAGCCAGGTAAGCACCGTGTGACTTCTGCTGACCTTTGAACATGATGCTTTAGAAACACTGTGCTGTATGGCAGGGAGAATCAGCTTCAAAGAACTGAGGGGAACAGTTCCCTGAAGCTGATGCTGTCTTGTAGGTGTGCAAGGTAAAGTCTTTAGGGGGTATAGGTGAAGTTTCTCAAGGCAAAGAATTCTTTTATTAAGGCTGGACCTTGTGTCTCAAACTAACAACTAGCACCTGACTTCCCTTGAAACTTTGAGATTAGTTTCAGTTCAGTTTGTGTCACTCCTCTTGATCTTTTGAGTCAAACTGCAGTAGCCATTTAGAAGAGAGGAAGTGTTACGGTATGGGAGCAAGATGGGCTTTGCACTAAAATGACTGCACTCACGCTGAGGTGCCGAAGAAGGGATGTGTGAGGAGCTCAAGGGCTGGGTCAGTCTTAGAACCTGCCTGTGCTTGTACAGCTGTGTTGTGCTGTACCCCAGATATGGCAGTTTGATCCCGTTGTAGAGGAGAAGTGTAACCTTTGTCTTGGAGAAGCTGCAGTAACCCTTCTCAAATCTGAGGGGTTTGCAGAGCTGGGAAGGGGGGATCCTCAGAAGCATCAGTCTTGCAGCTAGATCAGAGGTGTTGATCAGAAGGCTCTGGCTGACCCTTCCATGCTCACCTTCTGAGCCACTAACCTTATTTTTCCTTCTCCTTACAGAACCAGCAAACAACAGTGCTGGCCTCCCAGGAGAGAAGTGGAAATGCTGTCCCACGTAGGCAGCAAGCTTATGTGGCACCCCTTGCATCGACTATTTCTCAGGCTCCCTATGCGTTCCAGCACAGCAGCCCAGTGCATCCCCACCTTGCAGCAGCAACAGCAAGTGCACATCTGTCCAGCCAGCCACATATGTACACTTATGCTCCAACCACTGCTGCAACCCTGGGCTCCACCACCTCCATTGCCCACCTCTTCTCTCCTCAGGGCTCCTCACGGCACACCACATACGCTGCCCATCCCAGCACGCTTGTCCACCAGGTCCCTGTGAGCGTTGGTCCGAGCCTGCTGACGTCTGCAAATGTTCCACCTGCCCAGTACCAACCCCAATTTGCTCCCCAGTCCTATATTGGTGCTTCCAGAGGATCTACTATTTACACTGGATATCCGCTGAGCCCAACGAAGATCAACCAGTACTCATACTTGTAGTTCCCCAGAAGCAATGGGCTGGGGGTGTTGCAGAAGAAATTTTGATGAACCTGGTAATGGCTGTCTGGCTTTTTATTTCTCGTTTCTCCGTGTTTTGTTCCTTCTTTGGTTTGCGTGTGTGTTGTTCAAAACCCAGCTCTAGCGAGTTCAGTCCCTGACTGAACAGCATGCTTTGTCACCAGACCGTTAGCGTTAGCGGACTTGGTTAGTGTTACCAACCCTAATTCAGTATTGCTAACACTAACACGCAGCTTTTAAGCTTTTATTTACTTTTATTTTAATAGATGCTTTTAAAAGCTTCGTGGTCCCATTTACATAAAGTTGTTGCGTTGCGCGACTCCGAAGGGCAGAGAACATCCATGTCCCGGCAGACAGACCCTGAGGACGATTTTTAACAGGTTATATCTTAGCAGCTTAACACAAACCCATCGTTGCACTCAGACTGCCGCGCACGTTGATGTGCCGGAGCAGTTTGAAAGCCAAGCGTCGCCGTTTTAACGTTTGTTCTCTCATTCACGCTGTCTCTCACACCATCCTTGGTTCTGCAAAAGCCATTTCCGTGTTCCTGTCAATGTGTTTTGTTTACCGCTCTGCTTTGTTTAAGGACCGGTCAAGGCAGCTGCCTCCTGTAGCGATGTTACATATTCAGGAGTCCATGTAAACTCTGAAACCCCTTTTGTGTTCTTGACGATTAAGGTGTCTCCATAAACCCGGCTGCATTCTCATTGCCTTCATCACACGATTCTGTTTCTCAACCTGTATGCAAGCTCTCACTGTGTAACAGAACGCAGCAGCTTTGTCGGGATGCTGCCATCTTCAGCCGAGACCGAACAGCGCAGCACGGCTCTAAACTTGGGTTTCTCTTAACTTAGGAGATGCTGGCCCTAGACTGGAGCTGGATTCCTTCACAGAAGCACAGGGCTTTGCTTTGTTCTGTTTTTCTTAAGCCTCGCGTGATGCGTTGAGGAGGGAGTTGAATTTGACATGCACCGAAACATCACTGTATTGATGTGTACAGCTTTTTATACTCCTGGATATGTCAACAGCTACTTTAAAGCACTCTTAATAAGACTTGTATACAGTACATGCATGTAGGAATTGCAAAAAAACCACAAAAAAGAGAGAAAGAAAAAGGAAAAAAAACAAGGAAAAAAATCCAGATTTTAAAGTTTATTACTGAATTTAAAACTATTTTAGAAGTTTTGTATTGGTGGTGTTTTAATATTTTACATAAAATGAAATATGTACATATTGATTAGAAAAATATAACGAGCAAAACTTCCTGCTAACCCCAAATGTTCTGTCTTTGTAATCAAAATGTGTAGTGATTATACTTGAATTCTGTACTTAGTGTTTGTCTAATTCTTAAACGTTCCTGGGGATGGAGTTTGATGTATCCTTTGTATTTAAACCAAAATGAATTGATTCATGTTGGAATGTATGTGATATAATGCAATGGTTAGAGCTCATCACTGTAGCACTGAGAGAGGAGTAGAGCTTCATGAGAGACAAGGATACCTTCTGATTTGTTTTGCACAGGTATGTGTGATGAAGAGTTGTTTGGTGTGTCCCCTTATTGTAGTGCCTTAAATGATGATGTAGTGTGACTAGAGTTTACAGTGAGCTTGCCTTATGAGGGACCAGCAAGCCCCCGTCGAATTGAAGCAATTCACTAAGCTTATCACAGCAAGAACAGCAGTATGTTGCATAGGTGCATTGTTCTCAGTTTTAATGCTAATATCATTAAAAAAAAAACAGGAAAAAAAGGAAAAAAAAAAGCTACATTTTTGTTTGGAGTGAAGCGATGTTTCCTTAAAGCTTTTCCTTGCCAATGGCACATATACTGTTAAATGTCTGTCAGTGCATTTCGAATAAGGTAGTGCTGGGAATGCATTGGAATGTTTAGTCTAATATTGCCCAAGTGATTAAATCTGTGCAATCACTTTTTCTCTTAGGTTAGTATGGCGTTACCTTCCCCCACGTTAAGAGCAGACAGTTCTTGTAAAATATTGCTAGCTTGGTGATAGGATTATTTATACCAAAGAGAGCCTGCTGTAAAGCACATAATACCATTAAAAGTTTTATAATGCTACTGCTAATGTGGAGTTGTTGGGAAGGTTTGTCAGCTGTAGCCCTAGTCAGTGTGCAGAGGAAATGCTCACTTCCATCCTCAGTACGTAGGTTAAGTACCGTGTCCAAGTGGATGATCAACTGGCTCGAGCGGTCGTGTTACTGCAGCAATAAGAGGTTTTGGGAGCCGTGAATCCCAGTTTCTGTTCCGTCCCGGTGGGAAAGAGGCCAGTTCTCCGAGTGCCAAGAAGTGCAAAGGCCACCTCTGGAATTCCGCATTATTGATAGGAGAGAGTCTGGACTGACCTGGAATCGAACTGCTCAAGGCTTGGCATCTCCTCGGATGGAAGGATCGAGGACTTTGGAGCTGGACAGGAGCATTGGCGACGTCGTTCAGTGTATTTTCAGTCGGAGCCCTTGTAAGCGTGCGGATAACCAGTCGATCTTGCTATGCCATGTCCCTGGTGTAAACGATGCTCTCTGTTGCTGTAGGCACTTTCTTACTTTTTCCCATAGTACATTGCTTGTGTTCAGTACTTGCCTTGAGATACCTCTGGGGTACAGAGTTGTGCCTTTCCATCCAAAGGCAATTCCTCTCTTTCAGGAAAATGTTATCCCCCGTTTCACAAACAGTGTTTTCCACGAAGTCCTAACAGGAAAGAAAAAGGACTTCTAGCAAAGTCTCCTAATGCTTTTGAGAAGAACTTGCCTGCTGCCCTAACAAAAAGCAATTCAAATGACCATTGGGAGTCACTAGGACATAATTAAACCCCATCAGACGTATTCACAAAGCGCGGTGTCACCTTTCCCGCTGCCCGAGTTCCCAAAAGAACGGGAGCAAGGAGGACGAGTTGGGAATGGCTCCGTAAAAATCCCCCGCGATTCCTCTGGGATGCACAGCAGAAACCAGACAGGCAAAAATCCCCATGCTAGGAGGGCCAGATTTCACCTCTGGATCCCGGAGAGCTCGGTATGTGTTGCCCAATTTAAGGGTGCTGTAGTCAGCTCTAAGGAGACCCTCACCTACCCAGCCTCCAGGTTCAGTTCAAGGATTGACTCTCCTCATGGTCTAAAGAAGTGTGCTATCTCCAGATAGAAATTGGAACCCTTTAATGTGCTTGAAACCAGGTTGGGATTCACCTGTTGAGGATATGGTGACCCTGGTCCCATCTAGACTTGGCTGTGTGGTTCTTGACCTGTAAACCCAGTTGCATTCCCTGACCTGTATTCAGAGCTGCGATAGCCCCTGCAGAGGCAGCTTCGGAGGCGTTCCTGCTTCGCCCCTCATTGATGGCATGCAGTCATTTACCTCCGAGTCGGCGTTTTCTTTTAGCACATGAAGCTGAATTGCTTCTCAGTGACAGGATTGGCACAGCCCTGCTTCCTTTTCTTTTGATTTCAACTTCTGAATGGTTCCGCATGTCCACATGGTTGTTTGTTGCTAAACTTTATATAAGGTGTGGTTTCCGATTCAGCTTGAAATATATCTATCTCACTACATGTAGCAGTACATTATATGTAATGTTAGTATTTCTGCTTGAATTCTTGATATTGCAATGGAATTCCTACTTTATTAAATGTATTTGATATGCTAGTAACTGTGTAAAACCTAACTTTCTTTTATGGTTGTGCTCTTCCTTTTTACAAGGCGCTAGGTACAGGTAGTTTCGGATAATTACTGAGCTATGTTTGTATTGCTGATGTACTTAGGGGGTATGTAAAAATCATTTTAACAGAAGAAATAGCTATTTAAAGATTTAATACTAACTATATGGGAAAAGGGTCCATTGTGAAAACATAGTTTATCTTTGGATTCAATGTTTGTCTTTGGTTTTACAAAGTAGCTTGTATTTTAAGTATTTTCTACATAACATGGTAAAAATGTAGAACAATTGCAATGCATCAATAAAAAGGGTTAATTTTCTGTACTCTATTCCTTTGGTCACTTTATCTGTTCATGGGGTTTGGCAGATCCAGTATGGAGCCAGCAGGGCTCAGGGTCCCTTGAGCTGCATGGATGGGAGCAGGGCTTGGGGGGGGGATCAGGACCCTCTCAAGTGGAAACACTTCCCCATCACCCTGGTTTGTGTTCACAGACGTGTTTTGACTTTGCACATCTGATTTAGGTGCTGTGAGCACTGCTGGGGGGGGGGGGGGGGGCTGTCTGCTCTGGGTCCTGCTTGGGTTGGGTGCTGCTGGGAGGGGAGGGGGGCAAAAACATCTCCCTTCTGATCTGGGGGAGCTCATAGGGTGCTGGGGTGGGTTGGATTGGAAGGGACATTAAAGCTCATCCCTGTTGTGCTGCTGCCCCAGAGCTGGATCAGGACTGCAGGGGGGTCTCCCCAGAGCACACAGCATGGGGGGGTCTGGGCTGTCCAGCAGGATACAGGATGCAGAATGGATGCAGGACGCACGATGTGGGATGCAGGCTGCGCTGGATGGCACACTCACCCTGTGCGCAGCACCGCAGCATTGTGCATGGATGTGACCAACCTTTAAGGGCCCAGGAAACCCAGGGGCCATGGCTGGGGCCCTGGTCTGTGCCAGCATCACCGCAGGGCTGGCTGCATCCTGGGTGCTGAGCTGCAGCCTCCCCCCATCACACTGCACGCATGGGGCCATGGAAGCTGCCGTGTGGCTCCACACGGGTGCTCAGGCAGCTTCAGGAGCAGCTCCTGCCTGCTGGGGCAGCCCCTGGCTGGCTGATGGCAGTTGATGGAGGATGCTGGATGAGGCTGATGATGCTGGATGCTGGCAGATGATGGCATTGCTCTGGAGGACCGGAGCAGGACCCAAGCATCAGGCAGGGGCAAGCAGTTCCCAGCTCAGCAGCTAGGACAAGGGGTGCTGCAGGCACAGGGCGCTGGTGGCTGCGGTGCTGGCCCTGCTTTGACTCCATCAGCCATGGCACAGAGCTCAGGTTGGCCCCACGCTGTGCCATGGGCTGTCCCCAGCCCCAGAGGCCGTTTCCTTCCCTTGCTGCTCGTAGCTGCTGCAGTTCTCTCCACTCCCCGCATCCCACAGCAGCAATGGGTGCCCGGGCTCCCTCCCCAGCCCCACCGCCTGCTGTGGGCACACACGGGGATGCGAAGGGGTTAAGGTGCCTGGGGCTGGTCTTTGGGGAAGGAGCAGCCTCTCCTCCCCTCTGCACATCTGGATTCAATGAGGGATGTGGGAGGCCGGAGCATTCCTGAGCATTGACGTGGAGGCTGCACTCTCCGGCGGCCATGGGGCCCTGGCGCTGCCTGCTCCTCCTGCCGCTCCTCGCCGTGGCCCTGCGAGCCCAGCAGCAGCAGTTCATGGAGTACGTGGAGCGGCGCCTCACCCTCCTGGAGGTAGGGCAGCCCCACTGCACCCCATGGCAGGGATCCCAGCCCCTGCCCCCTTAGCGCGGCTGAGAGCAGGCCTGGGGCGAGGAGGAGCTGGGATGGGGACGGAGCAGAGGTGGTGCGGGGTGACCCAGTCCTCACAGCCCAGCGTGAGCATCGCAGGCATGGGAGCACGGTGGGCATGGGAATGCTGCGGGATAGGTGGATCATTGGAGGGGAGGCATCACGGGTCCGGGAGCATCGCCACTCCGGGAGCATCACGGGTGCAGGAGCACCGTAGGATGGAAGGTTGGAAAAGACCTTGAGTACCATCAAACCCAACCACAACCCCAGGAGCACAGCAGGATGGGACCCAGGGACGCGAGCAGCGGGGTTGCGGTGCCGTGGGGCTCCGGGGGCTGCCAGGGCCACGTGCAGGCGGTGATGGGGCTGGGCTGTGGAACGCGGTCCCCCATCAGCGGTCCCTTTGCCGCCCTAGGAGAGGATCTCCCAATGGTACGAGCAGAGCAGCCGCTACTCCACGGAGCTGCGGGACTTCAAGAACCAGGTGCTGGGGATGCTGGAGACAGCGGAGAAGGAGCGGGAGGCGATGCGGGCGGAGGCGGAGAACGCAGCCGTGCGCGTGGAGCGGCTGGAGCGGGAGGTGGATTACCTGGAGACGCAGAACCCCGCGCCGCCCTGCCTGGAGGTGGACGAGGCGCTCATGGAGAAGCAGGCGGCCACGGCCAAGCAGAGGAAGAACGAGAAGTACAGCAAGCTCACAGGTGAGGGCCGCCACGGCGCCGTGGGGGATGTGGTCCAGGGTGCTGCTACCCCAACCCTCCACAGCCCGCCCATGCTTTACCCTGGCTATGCACCGTGCTATGGAGCCCCAGCAGGGCACCTCTGGGGTGTCTCTGGCACAAAATCCTGCATCCCCGCATCTGCCTGCGAGCCCCAGGCTTCTCCAGAGCCCTTGGGGACAGGGCTGGGATGAGGGCGGCCTCCCCTGCTTGTGTTGCGCAAGGGGACTTGTAGATGCCACCCGGATGCACAGCATCCTCCAGCTGCCGAGGCCTGGGGCGGGGGGGGGGGAACGGGACACGGCAGCGCAGGAGCTGTGTGAGCAGGCAGGAGCCGTCCCTGCTGTGGGGCCGGGTGGCTTCCAGGCTCTCACAGCTGCCCCGCTCTTGCAGACTGCAGTGACACCATCGGCAGCGTCAGAGCCATGAAGATCCTGAAGCGTTTCGGCAGCTCCTCGGGGCTCTGGACCAAGGACGCTGCAGGGAGCGCCGAGAAGATCTATGTCTTCGACGGCACTGCCAACGACACCGTGTACGTGTTCCCCCGCATGCGGGAGTTCACCCTCTTCTCGGCCACCCGCAAGGCTGCCCGCATCAAGCTGCCCTACCCCTGGGTGGGCACCGGGCACCTGGTCTACGACGGGCACCTCTACTACATCCGCCAGCAGGGCTCCTTCCAGGTGATCAAGTTCAACCTCGCCAACAAGACCGTGGTGGACAGCTCGGTGTTCCCAGCCGAGGAGCAGATCCCCGTCTTCGGGCTCTCCCCCTTCACCTACATAGAGATGGCGGCGGACGAGGAAGGGCTCTGGGCCATCTACGCCACCAAGGAGGACGAGAAGAACATCTGCCTGGCCAAGCTGGACCCCTCCTCGCTGGACATCGAGCAGATGTGGGACACGCCGTGCCCGCGGGAGAACGCCGAGGGCGCCTTCGTGGTGTGCGGGGCCCTGCACGTGGTCTACAACACGCGCCTGCCCAGCCGCTCCCGCGTGCAGTGCGTCTTCGACGTCAGCGGCACCTTGTCCCCCGACGACGCTTCCCTCGTCTACTTCCCCAAGCGCTACGGCTCCCACTCCAGCATGAAGTACAGCCCCCGCGAGAGGCAGATCTACGCCTGGGACGACGGCTACCAGATCATCTACCGCATGGAGATGAAGAAGAAGCTGGAGGCCTGAAGGGCCCGCTCCAGGTGTGCCCGCACATCTGGCCGCCCTGCCCGGGCAAGCGCGGCTTTGCCCGTCCCACCCCACAGGGATCCCATCACTGTGACACGATGAACGCTGGACCCCCAAGCCCTGGGCACACCCCACCGCAGGCGTCTCTGCCCGGAGCCCCCCCCATCCCCTGCAGAAACCCGGATCTTATTTAATGAGGTTGTTCTTCTCTGTGATGTGATGAATAAAGGCGATGCAGCAAGCTGCAGGCACTGCTTGGGGGCAGCGGGGGATGCTGGGGCCAGGCTGCTGAGGCCTTGAGCTCTGCATCGCCCCAGGGTCACCCCAAAAGGCACTGCCCAAGGTGAGGGTGCCCATGTGGGGCCGGCCAGAGCAGCCAGGCAGCTCCTTGGGTTGGGGGGCATTGGGCTGGGGCTGGGGGCAAAGGGCCTTGGGCAGGGATTTAAGCTGAGTTTCAGGCAAACTCCTGCTGCAGCAAGGGGAGCTCTGAGCTGGGTGCAAACCTGGGAGCAAAAGGAAAACTCCATCCTGAAGGACAACGGGAGATTGGAATCGCAGCCGGGCCCTGGATGTTCCTGGTTTTCCCAGCTCACTTCCAATGAAGCAGTCACCTTCCTGTTGCCACAAGCACTTTACATAAGCCCCTGAGTCCCCTGAGCCCTTTCCCATCCCTGTTTCACTGTCGCTGAGTCCCCGCAGCACCCAAGATGGGGCAGGACAGGGCAAACACTGGGACCCCCCTTGGGATGGCAGCTCTGGTCCTGCCAGGGCTCAAGAGCCCGAAGGCAAGGGCTGGAGCTGCAGCAGGCACCTATTGGGCACTGCTCGGTGGCCTTCCTGACCCCACTGTGTCACCAGCAGCAAGCAGTGTGCACGGTGCCACTTGGTCTATTGGACCAGGATTTGGTCTATTTCTGGCCAGAGATGCTGTGAGCTCCCCAAAACCTGGCTTGGATGCAGTTTATTCCCGTCCCAGCGTCCTGGGAGCACAGAGGATGGGTTAAGAGGGGTTCACAGGTCACCGAGCATCACTTTCCCCATCAGAGACCGACTCTGGGACAAGCATTGAACACATGAAGCTGGGAGTCAGTCCGGTGGTGCTGGCTCAGGTCCCCCTCTGGGGCAAGAGGCCATGGAGATACCAGCGCACCCCAAAGAGGTGCTGGCCCCATGGTGAGCACCTGTGGGGCTGTCAAGGCTGCCTGCGCTCTCAGAGCATGGCCATGCTGGCCCCATGTTGCCATCAAACCCCACGACACGTGGAGGCGAGCTGCGATGCGATGTGGAGGTGACGGGGTATTTGCTTCCAGTTCTTCTCCGTTCGAGTGAAATCTGCCTTTTGGTTGCACGGGGAAAGTGCTCAAATGCACCCTTGGAATGGCTGGAATTGGGTGGTGCTGGAGGTTCACCACCGTGCAAGGCAGGCAGAGAAATCAGCCCAGTGTGAAGGGACCATGTGAAGCACCAAGTTAATTCACAGCCCCCTTCCAGATCCATAACTGCTGTAAGAAACATCATTTCCAGAGCCTGTAAAGGGTTGTGCCAATGCTTTCTGCAGCTTGAAGGAGAACTGAAGGGGCAGCGATGGTTCTGCACCAGAAACCACCCTCTAAACTGAAAGAGCCCTGTAGACTCTGACACTTGCTCCCATTGAGACCCTGCTCCTCTCCATGGTGTGAGCAGGGCAGGGGTGCAGCCCCTGGCAGCGCTTGTGCTGAGCATCACTGGTTCAGGAAGGGCTTTGGTACCTTTGGACACACCTGGCTCAGCGGGCTCCATCCTGCTCTCAGGAGAGCCCACTGGGAGCGCTGCGTCCGGGGCTTGCATGCAGAACAGAAGGAGCTGTTGGAGCAAGGCCAGAAGAGGCCACGAGGATGAGCAGGGGCTGGAGCAGCTTCCGTATGGAGCCAGGCTGAGAACACTGGGGCTGTTCAGCCTGGAGAAGAGAAGCTGAGGGAGACCTCAGAGCAGCTTCCAGTGTCTGAAGGGGGCTACGAGGATGCTGGGGAGGGACTCTTCATTAGGGACTGGAGTGATAGGACAAGAGGTGATGGGTTCCAACTGAAACAGGGGAGCGCAGGGAGCGGGGCTGCCCTCTTGGTGGCACCGCTGCGGAGCTCAGCGCGCCCCGGTGATGCCGGCACCGCGTTCCCGTCCCGGCTCCCGGGCTGTGCGAGCAGCGGCCGGACTCTGATCTCTGTTGAGGGCCCCATGACCCCCCCCAGGGTGCGCTGGGTTCGCTTTTGCGTCCCCCCCCCCCCCCAGTCTTATGCTCTTATCCTGGGGTGTGGGTCCCTCTGTGACCCCTCCTAAGCTGTTTGGGTGTCCCCGTTGTCCTGGGGTGTGTGTGTGAGGGGGGGTTCCACCCCTTGGGCCCCACAGTCATCACGATAGTCCCCCTTATCCAAGGGGGGTAAATGGGGTAACAGGATGCCCCCTCCCCTGTTCCCTCCCCCCCACCAAGAGTCACCCCACAAACAGGGTGTCCCCACAGCCCCCGGGGGTCCCCACAGCCCCTCCCTTCCAAGCACTTCCCAGCACTCGGGGCACCCCCATTGAAGCAGGACAAGGGAGAAGGGGCAGCCCCCCCGCCTCGATTTATTCTGCAGGAAGTGGGGTCTGGGGGAGCTTAGGGATTCCCCCCCCATCACTCCTTGGTGTTGCACCAATGCGCTGTGCGCCAGAAGATGGGGGTCTTCATGTAGCGCCCCGAGCGCATGTAGGCTGAGATCTTCTCCAGTGCCTGGGGGGGGACAGCAGGGACAAGGGTGGGGATGGGGACACCAGGGTGTAGGGGATGGGGACACAGTGGATTCAAGGATGAGGCTTGGAATGTGGACATCAGGGTGTTAAGGATGGGGATGGGGACACTGGGGTGTTGGGATACCAAGGATTCAAGGATGAGGCTTGGGATGGGGACACCATCGTGCCTGGGATGGGGACTGGGACATTGGTGTATTGGGGACAGCAATGGGAACACCGGGGTACTGAGGACAGGGATGTTGGGGTATCAGGGATGGGGACACGAGGGATTCAGACATGGGGACCGTGGTGTCCGGGATGGGAACAGGGACATTGGGGTGCGCGGTCCCGGGCTCCTCTCACCTCGAAGCGCTCCATGAAGCTGCGCAGGGTCCCGCTGAGCTCAGGGCTGTCGGGCACGAACATGCGCTGCTGGTCCAGGACATCGTAGGCCAGGAAGTCCACAAAGGTGAGCTGGGGACAGCAGGAGGGGACACGGACACTGGTGTGTGACAGGGACCCCCCCAGGGACCCCCCCAGCACCCCCCCACCTACCTTGTCCCCTGCAAACCAGGGCCGGGAGCCCAGGAACCGCGCCAGCTCCCGCAGCCTCCCCGGCAGCTCCTGCAGGTACCCAGGCTTCAGCTTCTCCTAATGAGGGGCACAGAGATACAGGGGGGCTGCACCCACAAATCACCCTCCCCAGCAGCCATGGGTGTTGCCTGCAGCAAGGCAAGGGGACACCCAACTTGTGCCTCGATGGGGACAGGACACTGGGGTGACAGCAACCCAGAGGGATGAGAGTGGTTTTAGGGGGGGGTGAAAAGGGTTTTGAGGGGGTCCCTAAAGGGATGGAGGCCCCCTCATTGCATGGGGGTACCCACAAAGTCAGGGCTGTAGCACATCCGTGCGAATCTCATGCGGAAATCCATGATCTGGTTCTCCATCAAGTCCACGTGCTGGATCTCCTCCTCTGTCTCACCGCCTGCATATTTGGAGGGGCGGGGGAGACATCAGACCCTTCCCCACCCCGTAAAGGGGACCCGCCCCCCCCCTTTGTGGCTGGGACCCCCCCATCCCCATCCCTGCACTCACACATGTTGTGCTTGCGGGCGATGTAGCGCAGGATGGCGTTGCTCTGAGTCAGCTTCACTTTCCCATCGATGAGGTAGGGCAGCTGATGGGGGGGGTGTAAAAACGAGAGGGTCACTCCTTGTGCCCCCCATCCCCATTTCCC
This sequence comes from Pezoporus wallicus, assembly GCF_028554395.1. Classification (NCBI taxonomy): domain Eukaryota; kingdom Metazoa; phylum Chordata; class Aves; order Psittaciformes; family Psittacidae; genus Pezoporus; species Pezoporus wallicus. The sequence continues at coordinate 842,304 of NW_026642060.1, forward strand.
ACCTCCCCCATTTCCCCATCCATCACCCACATTGGGGAAGTCGAGCCCCAGTTTCTCCTTCTCGTTGGTCCACTCGCTCACGTTGAAGTCAGGAGCTGGGGGGGGCACACACAGAGGTTGCTGGACCCCCCCCATGGCACCCTCATGGATGCGGGGTGCCCATTGTGCTCCGGAGCAGCCACGTGTCCCATCCCATGCGGGCACCCCCGGAGGACTTTGACCCGAGTCCAAGGTGCAGGGTGGCGGTTTTGGGGGGGGGGGGGGGTGTCCCCAAAACCTGGCAGGAGTTTTGAAGGGGGGGGGACAGGACGGTGGGGGAAACAAGGAGAGTCCCGGGCCCCCTCCCCCTCAAATCCAGGCTGGGTCAGACCCAGCCTGAACCGGGGTCCAGGGGGGTGGATGGAGATGGGGGGACCCCCCGGATCCCCCTTACCCGGCCCCGGGCGGTACTGCCGCTCCTCATAGGGGGTCTCTGTGTACTCCAGCAGCAGGCGGATGGCTTGGGCCAGCTGGGGGGGAACCCATCTTTAGCACCCACTACCAGCATCCCCCTTCAGCACCCACCTCCGGCACCCCCCATTCCCCCCAACTCACCCCACGGATATCCCAGTACCCCAGAGTCACCACCATGATGGCACCAGCTCCGCAGGGACACTGCCCACAACAGGAACAGGGAGCAGGGACCTGCCCCCCTCAGCACCTCCCCCGGAACCCTCCCCTTTACCCTCCCTCTGGCATCACTGGGTGCAGGCTGGGTGCCAGGGGCATCCTGCCATGAACACCACCAGTGCCAGCGCTGCCACCGCCACCAGCATCACCCATTGGCACCATGGGGACCCCCACGCCCAAATCCCATTCACAGGACGGGACACACCACCCTATGGCCACCCCACCACCACCACCACCATGAAATCCAGGTGTTTTACTTAAATACTTTATTTCCATGCTGGGACAGGGCTTTTCGAGCGGCTTTTCTTGGCTGTGAACGTTTACTCCATCATTCCCACCATGTATTCCCAAAGGAGCATCAGCCACCGGCTCCACTGGGGGGGACAGGACCGGGAGAGTGGGACACAGGGATGGGGCAATGTCACACAAGGAAGGAGAAGCCTCTTCCAGCCCGATCCGGGCCACAACCAGCTCCTGGAGCAGGGACAGAGTCACCCCAAGCCATCTGCTTCCTCCCTGAGGAGGAGGATGGAGCATCCTCCACCGGGCACCCTGTGTGCACGTGGGTGCGCAGAGCCCAGGTCTGGGTCCTTGGGGTGCCGCTGGCTCGTCCCCATGTCCCCATGGGGTGAGAAATGGACGGAGAGGGGCAGGCAATTAAAAAGCAGCAGGAGCTGGGACATGCCCCTAGGCTGGGTCCCCCCCACAGTGTCCCCATGCCCAGCATTGGTGTCCCTCTGTGCTCTCACTGCATCCAAGAGGTGAAGCCAGGACCCCCCCGCCCCGGTGCTGGTACCCGTGGCACCTCCGGACACCTCATCCCTGTGCCACCAAGAGCAGGGACCAGCACAGTGAGGAGACACCAGGTAAAAACCCCACCAGGAATGGAGAGAACCCCACCAAAACCCCTTTGGTGGCACCACGGGGCACTGGGGCCTGTCCCCATCCCCTTCCCAAGGGCAGGAGGTAGCAGGAGGACGGCGCCAAAGCCCTGGAAGAGGGATGTGGGTGATGGAGGGGGGGTCACTGGGTGCTGAGGGTGGCGGTGATGGTGAGAGCATCCTCCTCCTGGATGGTCTCCAGCTCCTCGCTCTGCACCGCCTGCGTGATGAGGGTCAGCTCCTGGCACAGCGTCTCGAAGCGGTAGCTCACGCGGATGTCGGGAACGTTGGTGCGGCGGATGTCGTTGCCTTCAGGACCCTCCTTCAGGTAATGGGGACCCAACCAGTAGCTCTTCACCTGGGCACAAGAGCAAGGACGAGCTCCCGCAGCTCTGGCACCCATGGGTGCTGGGGGACACGATGGGGGGGGTGGTACCTTGTGGGAGAAGCCGCTCATGAGGACGCTGTTGCGGGCCAGCTCGCACATGTCGCAGGAGCTCAGCTTCCAGACCTGGGTGGCGATGCTGTACTCCTCCATCAGCGGCTCCTGCGGGGAGGGTGGACACAGCCTCAGCACCCACTCATGGGTGCCCCACAAAGAACACGGGGGTCCCCAGCATCTCCCACCCTCCCTGGACCATCAGCATCCTCTGGAGCTTGTTGGGTTTGAACCGTAGAATGAACAAGGTTGGAAAAGACCTTTAAGATCATCAAGTCCAACCTTTACCCCGGCACTGCCAAGGCCACCGAGACCCCCACCTTGCCCTTGGCCACCCCCAACTCTGTCCCATCGCCACGGCTTGGCTGGTGGCCACCCTGCCGTTGGTTTTGGGGGGTTTGGTGGCCTGCGACCCTCCCATTGGCCCCCTCACCTTGGTGAAGTGGAACTGGAGGGGGTCATCGGTGGACAGGGACACCATGAGCCCCCGCGAGAGGTACTCGGGCAGGGGGTTGCGGTGGTAGCTGAGGAAGAGGCTGTTGTTGCTGAGCGGGGACATGGCGATGCCGATCTGCGCCAGGTAGTAGAGGTACTGCAGGACGGGGGCCTTGGGGGGGGGGAAGAGATGGGTGAGGGGAGGTTGAAGACACACACCCTGCTGTGTGTCCCCCCCCCACCCATGGCACCCCATCCCTGCCCACCTTGCGGAGCAGCAACCCATGGGAGATGTTCTCCGAGACCATGAAGCCCGACACAAGGTGATGGATGGGCCCGGCCTCACCGCAGTGTGGGCGCAGGACAAAGGTGTGGAAGCCTCTCTTCCTGCAATGTGGGGTTCACCATCAGCATCTGACCCACCCCCCCCCCACACCCCCCACCCCAATCTGACCATCCCAGGCCAGGCAGAGCCGCTGGAGGTGTCCCTACCGTCGGAGGTGGTTGAGCACCGTCATGTTGGCGTACATGTAGTACAGGTAGTAGGAGTAGGGTGGGTTGTCCTCCTCCACCCAGTTGCCCGGCAAGGGGCTGTCCAGGTTGAAAATGTGATGCTCGGGTTTGGATTCATCATCCACGCTGTCGAAGCCATCCACCTGCAGAAGGGACAACCCAGGGTGGGACGGTGGCCCCTTCAATAGAGCCCTCAAACAAGGTCCAGGCTGGGGTTATGGGTCACCCTGGTGGCCCCCATCCTGCCCTTGGAAGCAGGACACGGCGCTCACGTGCTCCAGGAAGAGGTGCAGCTCCGGGTGCTGGGCCGGGTGGACGGTGGCCTCGTAGAGGGGCAGGAAGATGTTCTCCAGCATCTCCTGGAAGTTGGCCAACTGCTTCTTCGTGCGGTAGACATCACTGCAGGGGGGGATGGACCCTGCTTAGAGGGTCCCATCCCAAACCCACCCCAGCCATAAAAGGGTGTCCTTGGTCTCCCCAGCCGGCACAGGGCAATGCTTGAAGGCACCTCCTGGTACTCACAAGAGCCGGGGCACCTGCACGAGCCAGCGGACGTTGTTGGAGTGGACGCGGTGGTTGACGGCCCAACGGGCCAGCTTGTCCCACTCGTCCCGGGAGCGGCCGTAGATGGAGAGGCGCAGCTCCGCGTTCTGGTACTTGCTCTCCTCCAGGTCCGACATCACCTCCTGCCAGGGAACAACGTCACCCCTTGGGCCACCACGGGCACCCAGGGAGGCGAGGGACGCGCGGAGGGTCCCTCACCTTGATGATGTGGGCGAAGTACTTCCCCGAGACGCGGTTGTCCGTCTTGATGAAGATCTCCCGCAGGATGGACTCGCCGATGGGGTTGTACTTGGCGTTGAACTTGTCGAAGCGGTGGAAGGTGTTGCGGTCCTGGCAGGAGGACACGGACGTGAGGCCCCCGAGCCCCCAGCGCAGAGCCCTCAGCATCACCCATCTGCAGGATGTGGGGTGTCCCCCCAGCCCCGTACCGCGTGGACATCCAGCGTGTCCACGCTCAGGTCATAGGCGGTGAGGTTCATGGTCTCGAAGACCTCCTTGAGCGTCTGCTCCTTGCCCTTCTCCACGTGGACGATCTCATCCAGGTGCTTCTTCATGGCCCGCTTGATGAAGCGCAGGAGGTGCTTCTGGTTCATGCAGGACGAGGCGTGGATGTGGGTGTCCACCTGGGCGGGCAGAGGAGGTGCTGAGCCCCAAGAGCCTCCAAGTGCCCCCTGCTCACAGCAGGAGCCCAGGAGCCAGCAGGTACCTTGCGGATGTTGTAGAAGTCACGGTGGGGCACCTTCTTCTGGGCCGCCAGCTCCTTCATCTCGTTGAGCAGGACGTGCATCTGGAACTTGGAGCTCAGGTACTGCAGCCGGCGGTAGCAGAAGGATTTGCTGCCCGAGGTGGGGATGGGGGTGTCAGAGGAGGAGAACATCCAGCCCCGAAAGGCTGGTGTCCACCAGGATGAGGGGATACGGCTCTGGACTCTGGGACCCCTCTCCATGTGCATGGATGGATGCATGGGTATGGGAGCTGCTCCAGGACCGTGTGTCAGAGCCACCACCATGTCCTCTGGTGCTGTTCCCAAGGCTCTGTCCCTCCCCAGGGCACCCCTATGGTGGGGACCCCCCAGGACACCTCCATGGTGGAACCCACCCAGGACACCCCCATAGTGGGATCCCCAAAGACACCCCCATAGTGGGACCACCCAAGACACCTCCATAGTGGGACCCCCCCCAGACACCTCCATAGTGGGACCCACCCCAAGGACACCTCCATAGTGGGACCCCCCAGAACACCTCCATGGTGGGACCCCCTCCAGACACCTCCATAGTGGGACCCCCCAGGACACCTCCATGGTGGGACCCCCCCCAGGACACCTCCATGGTGGGACCCCCCAGGACACCTCCATAGTGGGACCCACCCCAAGGACACCTCCATGGTGGGACCCCCCCCAGGACACCTCCATGGTGGGACCCCCCCTCCAGACACCTCCATAGTGGGACCCCCCCCCAGACACCTCCATAGTGGGACCCACCCCAAGGACACCTCCATGGTGGGACCCCCCCAGGACACCTCCATAGTGGGACCCCCCAGAACACCTCCATGGTGGGACCCCCCCCAGGACACCTCCATGGTGGGACCCCCCAGGACACCTCCTTGGAGGGACCCTTCTCCTTACATGGGCCCATTGATGATCAAAGCCATGAGGAAGTTCATGTCAGCGATGAACTCCTGCAGGTCGGGGTAGGGCAGGTCCAGCTCCGTGCTCCTGGGGGGACAGAGGAGGGGACATGGTCCAGGGTCACCCACCAGAGCCCCTCTCCGAGCTCATCCCACCAGCAAGTGCATGCTCCGTGCCGGACACTCACTTGTCGGTGAGGTCCTGCTTGGTGTAGACGTGCACCACCCCATCCACCATCTTCAGCCCAAAGCCCAGGTCAGCCGGCATGGTCTTGGGGTCCCACATCTCATAGGGGTGCTGCTCGGCGAAAGGAGGGTGCACGGGGGCATCTGCAGCCAAGAGACACCCAACCAGACATGGGTGATGGGGTGGATCCACCAAAGCCCCTCCAGCATCCCCGTTCCAGCATGAAGATCCCCCCAACATCCCCATCCCATTGTGAAGAGCCCCCCAACATCCCAATCCCAGCATGAATTCCCCTCTGGCACCCATCCCAGCATGAAGACCCCTCCAGCACCCATCCCACCACAAAGACCCCTCCAGCACCCATCCCACCACAAAGACCCCTCCAGCACCCATCCCACCACAAAGACCCCTCCAGCACCCATCCCACCACGAAGACCCCTCCAGCACCCATCCCACCACAAAGACCCCTCCAGCACCCATCCCACCACGAAGGCCCCTCCAGCACCCATCCCACCACGAAGACTCCTTCAGCACCCATCCCAGCATAAGGACCCCTCCAGCACCCATCCCACCACGAAGACCCCTCTAGCACCCATCCCACCACAAAGACCCCTCCAGCACCCATCCCACCACAAAGACCCCTCCAGCACCCATCCCACCACAAAGACCCCTCCAGCACCTATCCCACCATGAGGACCCCTCCAGCACCCATCCCACCACAAAGACCCCTCCAGCACCCATCCCAGCATGAAGACCCCTCCAGCACCCATCCCACCACAAAGACCCCTCCAGCACCCATCCCACCACGAAGACCCCTCCAGCACCCATCCCACCGTGCCGCCCCCCCCATCCCGCACTCACCGGCAGCCACGGGGGTCTCGGGCACCTCCTCGTAGCCTCGGGTCTCCAGGGGTTTCTCGGAGAGCTCCTGCAGGTACCGGGCCGTGGTCTTGCAGAAGCTCTGCAGGGACAGCCCCATGTACTTCTCCCGCAGGAACAGCGCCTTCACCACGCTCTTGGCCGCATCCAGAAGGTCCGTGAAGGGCACCTGAGGAGCAGGACACCAAGAAACCCCCAGCCCCACGGCGGTGTTGGTGCCTTGAAGACCTTGCCCAGGTCCTGGTTGGGGTTTTTGGGAAGGGGGGGGGGGGGGGGGTCTCACCCCACATTTCTCCTCGCCGGAGATGGTGACCCGCTGGAACTCCCGCTCCAGCAGCGCCTCCCGCTCCTTGGGGACGTGGTCCGCCAGCTCCTCGCTCTGCTCCTTGAAGAGCCTGCGGGCAGGGATGGGGTGGGCACGGTCTGACCGCATCCCGGCCTCCCCACGGAGCACCCACCCCGGGGGCCGCATCCGGGAGGGCGATGCTGTCCCCGAGCGATGCCACCGCCAGCTTTGGGCAGTTGGGTGCCACTGAGGGTGGCACTGACACCCCCCCCCCCACCCCCCAAAAAACACATCCCTTGGGCCCACATGAGCACAACGAAGAGTATGGGGTGGGGTGGGGGGGGGAAAGGACAGAGAACGCAGTAACTCGTGACAGAGACAACTCCCAAGCGGAGACAGGAGGGATGGGGACATCCTGCACCAGCAGCGGGGCTGGGACCACCCCCAGGTACCCTCAACCCCCCCTCCCTGCCCTGTTTTGGGTTCAGTGCCATGGGGTTGGGGGGGGCCGCGTGCGTGCTGGGGCCGCGGGGACCCCGGACACTCACTGCAAGTCCGCGGCACTGTCAACTTTCAGGAAGTCCTGTTTGGCTCTGAGCAAAATGTCGGGCTCAAGCCTGGGGACAAGAGGACGCGGTGGGGATGCGGTGGGGACAACGGGGACGAGAGACACCCCCCACACACACCCCCCACCCCAACACCCCCCCCCATAAACAGCAACCACACAGAAACCAGCAGAGCCACACGGAGAAGGGGACAGGCAGCGCGACAGCCACGGCAGGAGGACACGAGGGGCCGGTCCCCCAGCCCATGGGGGGGTGTGGGGTGTGAGCGGGGACCCCCCCTTGGCTCTCACTTGACGTCCTGGCTGATCTGGCGCTCCAGGCGCTGGCGCCGCTCCTCCAGCTGCTCGATGGGGCTCTCCTCAGGGAACTCGTAGGGAGCCGAACGCATCTCGCTGTCAGCCAGGGAGCGACAGAAGAGAGAAGAGAAGAGAAGAGAAGAGAAGAGAAGAGAAGAGAAGAGAAGAGAAGAGAGAAGAGAGAAGAGAAGAGATGAGAAGAGAAGAGAAGAGAAGAGAAGAGAAGAGAAGAGAAGAGAAGAGAAGAGGAGGAGGAAGGCAGAAGGAGCCCCCCCCGCCCCGGGACGCGCCGTGCCCCGGGCCCGGACCCACCTCTGCGATCTCCTTGCATTTGCCGTCCATGGACGTGCGCAGATCCACCGGGAAGTGCTTCAGGCAATGGGAAGGCCCCGGCAGGGACCGCGCTGACTGCAGGGGCCGGGAGCCGGGCCCAGCCCGCAGCTCTGCAATGGGGCAGCCTGAGCGGGAGGGAAGGGCTTCACCGGCCCCCATAGCCCCCCCCCCCCATCCCCACACCGGTGCCAGGGGGAAACTGAGGCAGCTCCAGGGCAGGAGGGACCCCCCCTGTGCCCCCCCCCCCCATAACGAATGAGGAGCTCAGGATGGGGTCAGGGCACCCCCAGCAGGGGGGGGGGGGAGGATGTTGGGGTCCCCCCATCACACACAACCCCCTTCTCTCAGGGCTGCTCCATCCCCCCCATCCATTCATCCTTCTGCCCCCTCAGTCCAGCAGGAAAAGCACCACGGGGAGGGGGGTGCACCCCCATACTGGGAGGGATGGGAGGGGACACCCCCCAAAAGAAACCCCATCGCCCTGACCCCACTGAGGTTGAATTGAGGCACCACTGAGAGCACCCCCTGCCCAGTACTGCATGGGGGGGGGTGAACCAGGCCTCCTGTCCCCCCCTGCCCCCATCGTTGAGGTCTGGTGTGGGGAAACTGAGGCACGACCCCCCCATGGTGGGTGCTCACTTGCTGGCACCATGGGGACACCCTGGGTGCCCTGTGCCACTGGGACGTGCCCATCACCCTGTGACACCTACAGGGGACACGCAGCACCCCATGCGCCACCCCAGCAGCACCCCAACCCGCCCCCCCCTAGGAACGGGTGCCACCTCACCTACCCCATGCCACCATCACCCTGTGCCACTGGAGACCAGTGCAACCAGCACCCTGGTGCCACCATCACCCTGTGCTATCAACTGGTGCCACCACCACCCTGCACCATCATCAACTGGTGCCACCATCACCCGGTGCCACCATCACCCCGTGCTATCATCAACTGGTGCCACCATCACCCTGCACCATCATCAACTGGTGCCATCATCACTCAGTGCCACCATAACCCGGTGCCATCATCAACTGGTGCCACCACCACCCCAGTGCCACCATCCGGTGCCACCAGACCCCTCCCAAGCACCCAGCGCCGCGGTGCCAGCCACAACCACCCATATGATGCCACATGGCGCTGGCCCCCACCACCCCCCCCCCCCGTTGACATCCCCTCCCCCCCCCAGGGTCCCTCATCTTCCTCTCCCCCCCCCCCCCCAGCACACAGCACCCGCTGCGCCACCGCTGCGCCGCAGAGCCCCCTCCCCCCCCCAATCACCCCCATTGCCAGAAATTGGGGGGGGGGGGCCGACACCTCAATACCACTGCACCCATCAGCGGAGCAGCCCAGACACCGCGGTGATGGTCACACACCCCCACACCCCCCCCATAGCACCCACCCCATAGCCCCATCATTGGGGGGGGGGGGGGGAGCACCCGTGGCGATGGGGTTGGGTCTCACCTGCGGGGTTGGGGGTCTGGAGGCTGCCCCGCTTCTTGAAGGGACACTTGGCCGGGGTGGCCGAGGCCATGGTGGCTCCCGGAGCGGGGGGGGGGGGGGGGGGGGGTTGGTGATGGCGGCGGAGGGAGGGGGGGCCCGAAGGCGCTGGTTGATGACTGATGCGCGGGCGCCGGAGCTGGACCAAAGTCCCCCCCGGCGGAGCGCGGCCGGAAGCGGGGACGAGGAAGAGGATGGGGCGGGAGGAGGATGTGGCGCGGCGGGAGCGGGAGGAGGAGGAAGGAGGCTCCTGCTTGTGCCGCCCGCTGAGGGGGGGGGGCAGGCACCGATACCCCCCCCCCGCACACACAGATGGTGTCGTTCCGTCGTTCCCCCCCCCCCCCCATTCACCGAGTGGCAGCGGCACCGCCAACAATGGGGTGTCGTCGTTCACACCCCCCCCCCCGGGGTGGGCATCGTGGGGTGGCACCCCCCGGCTCTGCACCCCCCGGCAGGGACCAGCGCCCCCAGGAGGGAGTCACCGCCCGCAGCCCAGCACAGACACTGACCCCCCATCAGACTCTGCACCCCCCCGTTAGACATTGGACCCCCCCCCCCGTTAGACATTGGACCCCCCCCGTTAGATATTGGACCCCCCCATCAGACATTGCACCCTCCATTAGACATTGGACCCCCCATTAGATGTTGGAACCCCCCATTAGATATTGGCCCCCCCATTAGATACTGAACCCCGCATCAGACATCGCACGCCCCCATTAGATATCGGGCCCCCCCATCAGACATTGCACTCCCCCCATTAGATATTGACCCCCCCCATCAGACATTGCACCCCCCATTAGACATTGGAACCCCCCCATCAGGCATTGCACCCTCCATTAGACATTGCACCCCCTCATTAGATATTGGAACCCCCCAGTCAGACATTGCACCCCCCCATTAGATATCGGAACCCCCCAGTCAGACATTGCACCCCCCATTAGATATCGGAACCCCCCATCAGACATTGCACCCCCCATCAGACATTGCACCCCCCCATTAGATATTGGAACCCCCCCATCAGACATTGCACCCCCCCATCAGACATTGCACCCCCCCATTAGATATTGGAACCCCCCATCAGACATTGCACCCCCCCATCAGACATTGCACCCTCCATTAGACATTGCACCCCCCCATTAGATATCGGAACCCCCCATCAGACATTGCACCCCCCCATCAGACATTGCACCCCCCATCAGACATTGCACCCCCCATTAGATATTGGAACCCCCATCAGACATTGCACCCCCCATCAGACATTGGAATCCCCCCATCAGACATTGCACCCTACATTAGACATTGCACCCCCTCATTAGATATTGGAACCCCCCATCAGACATTGCACCCTCCATTAGACATTGCACCCCCCCCTTAGATATTGGAACCCCCCATCAGACATTGCACCCCCCCATCAGACATTGCACCCCCCCATCAGACATTGCACCCCCCCATTAGATATTGGAACCCCCCATCAGACATTGCACCCCCCATCAGACATTGGAATCCCCCCATCAGACATTGCACCCTCCCATTAGATATTGGAACCCCCCATCAGACATTGCACATTAGACATTGCCCCCCATCAGACATTGGAATCCCCCCATCAGACATTGCACCCTACATTAGACATTG
>NW_026642061.1:0-837 GCF_028554395.1 Pezoporus wallicus
GCAGAAGCCAGAATTTCGTGCACTAATCGCTCTGCCCCTGGGCAGCCGAGAACAAGCTTCGGAGAGGTTGCACTCAAATGGACTTTTAAGTATGAAACCGAGGAGCGACAGCAATGATGGTGACACCGTTGCAAAGCTGACTGTGTGCTGAAGATGCCCAGCACATGTTTTCCATCCTGGCTCTTCGGCTCTAAGAGCAGAGGCCAGACGTTCATGCACTAATCACTGTGCCCCTGGGCAGCCGAGAACAAGCTTTGGAGACGTTGCATTCAAATGGACTTTTACATATGAAACCGAGGAGCGACAGCAATGATGGTGACACCGTTGCAAAGCTGACTGTGTGCTGAAGATGCCCAGCACATGCTTTCCCTCCGGGCTCTTCGGCTCTGGGAGCAGAGGCCAGACGTTCATGCTCTACTGACTGTGCTGCTGGGCAGCCAAGAGCAACGAGCAGAGAAGTTGGATTCAAATGAACTTCTAGGTATGAAAGTGAGGAGCGACAGCAATGATGGACGCACTGGGTCAAAGCTGACTGTGTGCAGAAGATTCAGAGCACCAGCTTTCCCTCCTGGCTCTTCGATTGTGGGAGCAGACGGCAACTGTTCGTGCTCTACTCACTGTGCAGCTGGGCAGACGAGAGCAAGCTGACTGTGTGCTGAAGAGCCCAGGTGCATTCAAATGGACCTTTAGGTATGAAACCGAGGAGCGACAGCAATGATGGTGACACCGTTGCAAAGCTGACTGTGTGCTGAAGATGCCCAGCACATGCTTTCCCTCCTGGCTCTTCGGCTCTGGGAGCAGAGGCCAGACGTTCGTGCTCTAATTGCTGTGCTACTT
>NW_026642062.1:0-8427 GCF_028554395.1 Pezoporus wallicus
ACTCAAGCCTATGGAGGTGCCCAATGCCCAACGCAAAACCATGGAGGTACCCAGCATCCAACTGAAGACCGTTAGAGGTACCCAATGTCCAAGTCAAGGCCTTGGAGATGCCCAATGCCCAACTGGTATTGGAGGTGCCCAACATCCAACTCAAGCCCATTGAGGTGCCCAGTGTGCAACTCAAGCCGATTGGCACCCAGCACCCAATGCAAGACCATGGAGAGTACCCAGCATCCAACTGAAGACCGTTGAGATACCCAATGTCAACTCAAGACCTTGGAGATGCCCAACATCCAACTCAAGGCCATTGAGGGCACCCAACTCGTGGAGATGCCCAAGCCCAGCTCAAGACCATTGAGGTACCCAACATCCAACTGAAGACCGTTGGCCCAAGCCCAATGCCCAATGCCCAACTCTGAAGAAGGCCAATTGATGGAGATGCCCAACACCCAGCTCAAGGCCATTGAGGTCCCAATGCCCAACTCAAGGCCATTGAGATCCCCAACACCCAACTCAAGGCCATTGAGGTACCCAACACCCAACTCAAGATCATGGAGATGCCCTCCTCCTGCTCCGGGTGCAGCCCCAGGCCCCGGGGGGCACCGGGGGGGACGCGGGGGGCCCAGAGCTGCCCAACGTGCCCCTGGTGCACACCTTCTGATGGGGGCACCACGGACCCCACATGGACCCCACCATGGACCCCTCCATGGACACCCCATGGACCCCACCATGGACCCCCCCATGGACCCTTCTATGGACACCCCATGGACCCCACCATGGACCCCCCCATGGACCCTTCTATGGACACCCCATGGACCCCACCATGGACCCCCCCATGGACCCCTCTATGGACACCCCATGGACCCAACCATGGACCCCCCCATGGACCCTTCTATGGACACCCCATGGACCCAACCATGGACCCCTCTATGGACCCCCACATGGACCCACCATGGATCCCTCTATGGACCCCCCCATGGACCCCTCTATGGACACCCCATGGACCCCACCATGGACCCCCCCATGGACCCTTCTATGGACCCCCCTTTGGGTCCCAGTGATGGGGGGGATGAGGACTGATCCCCATGGATCACCCCATGGACCCCCCTATGGATCCCCATGCACCCCCCCATAGACCCCCACCATGGACCCACCTATGGATCCCACATCGACCCCCAAGGACCCCGCCGTGGACTCCAATGGATCCCCCTATGGATCCCCATGGATCCCCATGGACCCCCTATGGACCCCCCATGGGCTCCCCCAGCCCCATCCCATGGGGGTCGTTGGCCTTGGGGGGGATAAACGGGGAACCTGAAGGGGGCGTGGTCAATAAACGAAGCCCCGCCCTCGGCGATGCTCCGCCCTCCGGGTGGGCGGGGGCTGTTGCTATGGGAAGACCCCGCTATTGGCTGAGTCGTCGCTAGGGGCGGGGCCTGGACGGGTCCATTGGGTGGGGGGCCGGGGGAGGTACAAGAGGGACCATGGGGAGGTACTGGCCCCAATAAAGCCCCCAGTACAACCCCAGTATGGATCCAGTATCCCCCAGTACAACCCCAGTACCCCCCCAGTATCCCCCAGTACGGCCCCAGCATCCCCCCAGTACAACCCCAGTACCCCCCCAGTACAACCCCAGTACCCCCCCAGTACAGCCCCAGTATCCCCCCAGTACAACCCCAGTATCCCCCCAGTACAACCCCAATATCCCCCCAGTACAACCCCAGTGTCCCCCCAGTACAACCCCAATACCCCCCCAGTACAACCCCAGTATCCCCCCAGTACAACCCCCCAAGTACAACCCCCGTACCCCCCCAGTACAGACCCAATATCCCCCAGTACAACCCCAATATCCCCCCAGTCCAACCCCACTATCCCCCCAGTACAACCCCAGCATCCCCCCAGTACAACCCCAGTATCCCCCCCAGTGCAACCCCAGTATCCCCCCAGTACAACCCCAGTATCCCCCCCAGTGCAACCCCAGTACCCCCCCAGTACAACCCCAGTACCCCCCCAGTACAGACCCAATATCCCCCAGTACAACCCCAATATCCCCCCAGTACAACCCCAGTACCCCCCCAGTGACCCTCATTCACCCCCCACCTGGCCCCACTTCTCCCCCCAACGGCGCATGCCCACGTGTGTGCGTGTACACGCATGTACATGTATGCACATGCATGCACACGTGATCTGGGCCCCGTCACGTGGCGCGGGGGGGATGTGCACGCGCGTGGCCCCTCACGTGACCACCGCACGTGTTGTCCCTTGGGTGCCCTCTTGGCTCTAGGAACGACCCAACCCATGTTGGGGGGGGGGACACCCCAAACCCTGCCTTGACACCCCCCCCCCCCCACAACTGGGATGGGCAATAGGAATGGGAATGGGGAATGGGGGGGGCAATGGGATGGGGGGGGGGCAATGGGAATGGGGGGGGCAATGGGATGGGGGGGGCAATGGGAATGGGATGGGCAATGGGATGGGGGGGGCAATGGGATGGACGCAGCGGGGTCTGACTCATCCCGGCCCCATCCAGGCCCCATCCCGGCCCCATCCCTCCCCAAGGCGCCGCCATGGTCCTGGTGCTGCTGCTGGGTGAGGCCGGGCAGGGCGGTGTGTGGGGCAGTGAGTGGGGCAGTGTGTGGGGCAGTGAGTGGGGCAGTGAGTGGGGCAGTGAATGGGGCAGTGAGTGGGGCAGTGCGTGGGGCAGTGAGTGGGGCAGTGAGTGGGGCAGTGAGTGGGGCAGTGAATGGGGCAGTGCGTGGGGCAGTGAGTGGGGCAGTGAATGGGGCAGTGCGTGGGGCAGTGAATGGGGCAGTGAGTGGGGCACTGCATAGGGCACTGCATGGGGCAGTGCATGGGGCAGTGCATGGGTGCTGCATGGGCTCTGCATAGGGCACTGCATGGGGCACTGAATAGGGCACTGCATGGGGCACTGAATAGGGCACTGCATGGGGCGCTGGATGGGGCACTGCATGGGGCACTGCATAGGGCACTGCATGGGGCAGTGCATGGGTGCTGCATGGGCTCTGCATGGCCTCTGCATGGGGCACTGCATAGGGCACTGTGTGGGCAGTGCGTGGGGCAGTGCATGGGTGCTGCATGGGCTCTGCATAGGGCACTGCATGGGCACTGCATAGGGCACGGCATGGGGCACTGAATAGGGCACTGCATGGGGCAGTGCATGGGCACTGCATTGGGCACTGTGTGGAGCACTGCATAGGGCACTGCATGGGGCAGTGCATGGGTACTGAATAGGGCACTACACAGGCACTGCATGGGTGCTGCATGGGCGCTGCATTGGGCACTGTGTGGGGCAGTGCATGGGTGCTGCATGTGGCACTGCAAGGGGCGCTGCATGTGGCACTGCATGCGGCCCTGTGTGGGCACTGCATGGGCACTGCATAGGGCGCTGCATGGAGCAGTGCAAGGGGCACTGCATTGGGCGCTGCATGGGAACTGCATGGGCACTGCACACAGGGGGATGGGGCACCATGGGGGGGCAGGTAAAGGGCGCTGGGAAGGGATCTGGGAACTGGAAGGGCACTGGGCATGGGGCACTGGGCACTGGTCATGGGGCACTGGTCACACTGGTCATGGGGCACTGGTTACACTGGTCATGGGGCACTGGTCATGGGGCACTGGGCACTGGTCATGGGGCACTGGTCACACTGGTCATGGGGCACTGGTTACACTGGTCATGGGGCACTGGTCATGGGGCACTGGGCACTGGTCACACTGGTCACACTGGTCATGGGGCACTGGTCACACTGGTCATGGGGCACTGGTTACACTGGTCATGGGGCACTGGTCATGGGGCACTGGGCACTGGTCACACTGGTCACACTGGTCATGGGGCACTGGTCACACTGGTCATGGGGCACTGGGCATGGGGCACTGGGCATGGGGCACTGGTCATGGGGCACTGGGCACTGGTCACACTGGTCATGGGTCACTGGTTACACTGGTCATGGGGCACTGGTCACACTGGTCATGGGGCACTGGTCACACTGGTCATGGGTCACTGGTTACACTGGTCATGGGGCACTGGTCACACTGGTCATGGGGCACTGGTCACACTGGTCATGGGGCACTGGTTACACTGGTCATGGGGCACTGGTCACACTGGTCATGGGGCACTGGTCACACTGGTCATGGGGCACTGGTTACACTGGTCATGGGTCACTGGTTACACTGGTCATGGGGCACTGGTTACACTGGTCATGGGGCACTGGTTACACTGGTCATGGGTCACTGGTTACACTGGTCATGGGGCACTGGTCACACTGGTCATGGGGCACTGGGCACTGGTCACACTGGTCATGGGGCACTGGTCACACTGGTCATGGGGCACTGGTCACACTGGTCATGGGGCACTGGGCACTGGTCACACTGGTCCTGGGTCACTGGTTACACTGGTCATGGGGCACTGGTCACACTGGTCACGGGGCCCTGGTCTCACTGGTTCTGTTCCCTCTGGGTCCTGGTGTCCGGATGCTGCCTCCCCCCCACTTCCCCCCCCCACTGGTTTCCAGTGGCCCTGCTGGGACCCCACAGCTCAGGTACGGGGGGGGGAACTGGGCCCCACGGCTCCCAGGGATGGGTCCAAGGGGTCCGAATGGGTCCAAGGGGTCCCAGTGGGTCCGAGGGGTCCCAATGGTCCCAGTGCATCCCAGTGGGTCCCAGTGCATCATAGATGGTCCCAATGGGTCCTGATGAGTCCCAGTGGTCCCAGGAGTCCCAGTACATCCCAGTGGGTCCCAATGCATGAGAGATGGTCCCATTACGTCCCAATGGGTCCCAGTACATCCCGGTGATCCCGGTGTATCCCACCGGGTCCCAATGCGTCCCAATGGTCCCAGTACATCCCAGTAGTCACAGTTCATCCCAGTGGTCCCACTGCATCCCAATGGGTCCCACTGCATCCCAATGTTCCCACTGCATCCCACTGCACCCCAATGTTCCCACTGCACCCCAATGTTCCCACTGCATCCCAATGGGCCCCACTGCATCCCAATGTTCCCACTGCATCCCAATGGGTCCCAATGCATCCCAATGTTCCCACTGCATCCCAATGGGTCCCAATGCATCTCAATGTTTCCACTGCATCCCATTGCATCCCAATGTTCCCACTGCATCTCAATGGGCCCACTGCATCCCAATGTTCCCACTGCATCACACTGGTCCCATTGCATCCCACTGCATCTCACTGGGCCCCACTGCACCCCACTGGGTCCCAATGCACCCCAATGTTCCCACTGCATCCCACTGCATCCCACTGGGCCCCACTGCATCCCAATAGGTCCCACTGCATCCCACTGCATCCCAATGTTCCCACTGCATCCCAATGGTCCCACTGCATCCCACTGCATCCCAATGTTCCCACTGCATCCCACTGCATCCCACTGCATCCCACTGCACCCCACTGCATCCCACTGCACCCCAATGTTCCCACTGCACCCCACTGCATCCCACTGCACCCCACTGCATCCCACTGCACCCCAATGTTCCCACTGCACCCCAATGGTCCCACTGCATCTCAATGGGCCCACTGCATCCCAATGTTCCCACTGCATCACACTGGTCCCATTGCATCCCACTGCATCTCACTGGGCCCCACTGCACCCCACTGGGTCCCAATGCACCCCAATGTTCCCACTGCATCCCACTGCATCCCACTGGGCCCCACTGCATCCCAATAGGTCCCACTGCATCCCACTGCATCCCAATGTTCCCACTGCATCCCAATGGTCCCACTGCATCCCACTGCATCCCAATGTTCCCACTGCATCCCAATGGTCCCACTGCATCCCACTGCATCCCACTGCATCCCACTGCACCCCACTGCATCCCACTGCACCCCAATGTTCCCACTGCATCCCACTGCATCCCACTGCACCCCACTGCATCCCACTGCACCCCAATGTTCCCACTGCACCCCAATGGTCCCACTGCATCCCAATGTTCCCACTGCATCCCAATGTTCCCACTGCATCCCACTGCACCCCAATGTTCCCACTGCATCCCACTGCATCCCACTGCACCCCACTGCATCCCACTGCACCCCAATGTTCCCACTGCACCCCAATGTTCCCACTGCACCCCAGTGTTCCCACTTCATCCCACTGCACCCCAATGTTCCCACTGCATCCCACTGCACCCCACTGCATCCCACTGCACCCCAATGTTCCCACTGCACCCCAATGTTCCCACTGCACCCCAATGGTCCCACTGCACCCCAATGTTCCCACTGCACCCCAATGTTCCCACTGCATCCCACTGCCCCCCCCCCCCCCCGCAGCCCCATTTCCCCCCCTCTCCTCACCCCCTTTTTCCCCGTCCAGCCCCATTCCCGGTGCGCTTGTCCGGGGGTCCCGGTCCTTGCGCGGGCCGCGTGGAGCTGCTGCGGGCCGGGCGCTGGGGCTCGGTCTGCGACGACGATTGGGGGCTACCGGATGCGGCCGTGGTTTGCCGGGAGCTGCGATGCGGGGGGGCCCTGGCGGCCCCGGGGGGGGCCTGGTTCGGGGAGGGCTCCGGCCCCATTTGGCTCAATGGGGTTCGGTGTCGGGGGAGCGAGAGGGGCCTGGAGCAGTGCGGGCACCGGGGGTGGAGGAGGCACCCGTGCGCCCATGAGGAGGATGCGGGAGTCGTGTGCGAGGGTGGGGATTTGGGGGGGGGGGGGGGGGGGGGGGGGGGATGGGGATGAGGGGGGGGGGGGATGAAGGGGGGGATGGGGATGGGGGGGTGTGGGGGGGATGGAGATGGGGTGGGGATGGGGGGGTAAGGGGGGATGGGGGGGATGAGGATGGGGTGGGGATGGGGGATGGGGGGGATAGGGGGGATGGAGTGGGGGGGGGGAGGGGGATGGGGATGGGGGGGATGGGGTGGGGATGGGGGATGAAGGGGGGATGAAGGGGGGGATGGGGGAGTGGGGGGGATGGGGATGTGGGGGGGGATGGGGATGGGGGGGTGGGGGGTGGGGAGATGGGGGGCAATGGGGATGCGGTGGGGATGGGGTGGGGTGGGGGGGGATGGGGGGTTGGGGATGAGGGGGGATGGGGATGGGTTGGGGATGGGGTGGGGATGGGGATGGGGATGGGGATGGGGTGGGGATGGGGATGGGGATGGGATGTGATTGGATGGGGGGATGCGATGGGATGCACTGGGGTTTTGGGGGGATGCGATGGGATTGGGGGGGGTAAGGGGCAAAGGGGACCCCGCTGAGTGTCGGAGCCTGCAGGGTACCAGTTCCAGCCCTTTGGAAGCATCGGGAGCTTCGGGACGCTGGAACCGGCGCCCAGCAGCAGGAGCCGGGGGTGTGAGGGTGCTGAGTGCGGAGGTACCGGTAGAGGGGGTCAGGGATGGGGAGTAAGGGAATGGGATGGGGTGGGATGGGGATGGGGGGGATGGGGTGGGGATGGGGATGGGGATGGGGTGGGGATGGGGATGGGGTGGGGATGGGGATGGGGATGGGGATGGGGTGGGGATGGGGATGGGGATGGGGTGGGGATGGGGTGGGGATGGGGATGGGGATGGGGTGGGGATGGGGTGGGGATGGGGGTTGGGGATGGGGATGGGGATGGGGGAAGGGAATGGGGATGGGGATGGGGATGGGGATGGGGATGGGGATGGGGATGGGGATGGGGATGGGATGGGGATGGGGATGGGGATGGGGTGGGGTGGGATGGGGATGGGGATGGGAATGGGGTGGGGATGGGGATGGGGATGGGGTGAGGATGGGGATGGGGATGGGGATGGGGATGGGGATGGGGATGGGGTGAGGATGGGGATGGGATGGGGATGGGGATGGGGTGGGGATGGGGTGGGGATGGGGTGGGGATGGGGATGGGGATGGGGATGAGGATGGGGATGGGGTGGGATGGGGATGGGATGGGGATGTCAATGGGGCGCCCCCCATGTCTGGTCTGAGCCACCTCCTCCTCGCTGCAGAGCCACCGGCCCCGGTGCCCCCCACGGGGACCTCCCCATCCCGGTCCCTGTCCCTCAGCAGCACCCGGAGCCCCTCGGGCCTGGGGGGGGGGGGCCCCGCACCCTCCAAGGCAAAGCCAGGATCGATCCCATCCGGGTCCTCAGCATCACCCGGCTCAAAGGGGACCGGGACCCCGGCGGCCTCATCCAGAGCACCAAGGGCAAGGCAGGAAGGGACCATGGGGCTAAGGGGGGGCAGGACCCCCTTGGTGCCACCAGGTCCAAGGCAGGAAGGGGTCCCATTAGGAGCAATGGATCCAGGGCAGGATGGGACCCACTTGGGACCAATGGATCCAGGGCAGGATGGGATCCCATTAGGAGCAATGGATCCAAGGCAGGATGGGATCCCATTGGGAGCAATGGATCCAAGGCAGGATGGGATCCCATTGGGACCAATGGATCCAAGGCAGGATGGGATCCCATAGGAGCAATGGATCAAGGCAG
>NW_026642063.1:0-857 GCF_028554395.1 Pezoporus wallicus
GGTGGTTTTGGGTGTTTTTGTTCTGTTTTGGGGCTGTTTTGGGGCTCTGACTCTGTATTGCATAGGAGAAGCAGGACAAGGTGGTTTTGGGGGTGGTTTTGGGGGTGGATTTGGGGTATTTGTGGCCTCTTTTGGGGCTAGTTTGGGGCTCTGACCCTGTATGCCCTAGGAGAACCAGGACAGGGTGGTTTTGGGGTCATTCTGGGGTGGTTTTGGGGTGTTTTTCTCCTTTTTTTGGGCTGTTTGGGCTCCGCTGTTGGCAGTGGGGACACATGCCATGCCAGACCTTGATGTGAAGGATGGCCTCCCCTGTTACCAGAGAGTCATACAGCAGAAAAAAGGGGCAGGCCCAGCAGCCTGTAGTTGTCATATATTGGAGATATGATCTAGGGCAAATCCCCTGCTCAAGTAGGGTCACCCAAACCATATATAAAACAAAAAGGGGGAGATGTGGAGGCAGTGTTCTCTCAGGAGAATGGATAATTGGTACATAAATTCTGAATAATCCTGAAAGATGCAGCAAGGCCATGAGAGGCCCGAGGAAGCCTGAACAAGCAAGAGAAGAGGCTGGAATTCACCAAGTTAATGAGAACTGTGCACTGTTGGCAAGCTTTCGAGGTCAAGTTCTCAGACCTGTGCTTAACCAATTACATGTTAGTCACTAAGGGTCTTCAAGACATGTATCCAATCATAATATGCCAAATCACTGTAAGTGCATGTAAGAAATACTATAAAAGGAGTTACGGCTTTGTAAAAAATGGCTTTTGTCTGATCATATTGATCTCTGACTGAGTCCATGTGTTTTCTGCGGCACGGAGTTATTGGGGGGGGAGCCTGGGACCTGTCCCTGCCAGGCA
>NW_026642064.1:0-857 GCF_028554395.1 Pezoporus wallicus
GGGGGGCCATTACTTCACTTGGGGGGCCATTGGTGCATTTGGGGGTCCTGGTTCACTTGGGGGTCCCATTGGTTCACTTGGGGGTCTTGGTTCACTTAGAGGGCCATTGGTTCACTTGGGGGGCCATTGGTTCACTTAGGGGGCCATTGGGGCACTTGGGGGTCCCTTTGGTTCACTTGGGGTCCTGGTTCACTTGTGGGTCCCATTCACTTGGGGGTCCTGGGTCACATGTGGGTCCCATTCACTTGTGGGTCCCATTCACTTGGGTGTCCTGGGTCACTTGTGGGTCCCATTCACTTGGGGGTCCCATTCACTTGGGGGTCCTGGGTCACATGTGGGTCCCATTCACTTAGGGGGCCCTGGGTCACATGTGGGTCCCATTCACTTGTGGGTCCTGGGTCAGTTGTGGGTCCCATTCACTTGTGGGTCC
Organism: Pezoporus wallicus; assembly: GCF_028554395.1. Classification (NCBI taxonomy): domain Eukaryota; kingdom Metazoa; phylum Chordata; class Aves; order Psittaciformes; family Psittacidae; genus Pezoporus; species Pezoporus wallicus. The sequence goes on from NW_026642064.1 coordinate 431, forward strand.
CATTCACTTGTGGGTCCCGGGTCACTTGTGGGTCCCATTCACTTGGGGGTCCCATTCACTTGTGGGTCCTGGGTCACATGTGCGTCCCATTCACTTGGGTGTCCTGGGTCACTTGTGGGTCCCATTCACTTGTGGGTCCCAGCCCGCTCTGGGTCACCCCCAGCCCCGGGCTCTCTGCTCTCTCTTCGGTTGCTGCTGCCCCATAGAGGGGTGGTTGGGGGGCTCCGAGCGCCCCCCACCAACCCCCCCCCTCCCCCTCCCCCCTCCAGGTCCGGTGACAACCGCGCCCCCCAGCGCCGCCGCCCCCCCTCGCCCCACAGCGCCCCCCAGCTCCCCGCCCCCCAGCCCCACAGCGCGGCGCGGCCCCCAAACCCCGCGCCCGGGCCCCCCCCCGGGGCCCCCCCCCCGCTCACAGCGCAGCCACCCC
>NW_026642065.1:0-8546 GCF_028554395.1 Pezoporus wallicus
CCCCATGGTCACCCCATGGCCACCCCATGGCCACCCCATGGTCACCCCATGGCCACCCCATGGTCACCCCATGGCCAGCACCCCATGGCCACCCCATGGCCACCACCCCATGGTCACCCCATGGCCAGCACCCCACGGCCACCCCATGGCCACCCCATGGTCACCCCATGGCCAGCTCCCCATGGCCACCCCATGGCCACCCCATGGCCAACCCATGGCCACCGCCCCATGGCCAGCACCCCATGGCCACCCTATGGCCACCCCATGGCCAGTGCCCCATGGCCACCCCATGGCCAGCGCCCCATGGCCAGAGCCCCATGGTCACCCCATGGCCACCCCATAGCCAGCGCCCCATGGCCACCCCATACCCACCCATATCCCCCTATCCCCACCCATATCCCCCGTCCCCCTCCATATCCCTCCATACCCACCCCATACCCCCCACACACCCCCCACCCCCATATCCCCCCATCCCCACCCCATACCCTCCCCGTTCCCCCCCCCATATCCACCCCATATCCCCCATACCCCCCATATCCCTCCATACCCACCCCATACCCCCCCCCCCCCACCCCATACCCCCCGTTCTCAAGGATGGGGTGGAGCTCACGCGGGAGGAGACCTTCAAGTACCGCTTCAAGAAGGACGGGCGCAAGCAGTTCCTCATCATCAACGAGGCCACCAAGGAGGACGCCGGCCGCTACAAGATCCGCACCAATGGCGGCGAGAGCGAGGCCGACGTCATCGTGGAAGGTACCCAGGAGGTTTCACGGGGTCTCCAGGGGGTCCCAGGGGGTCTCCAGGAGGTCTTATGGGGTCTCCAGGAGGTTTTATGGGGTCTCCAGGAGGTTTTATGGGGTCTTCATGAGGTTTTATGGGGTCTCCAGGAGGTTTTATGGGGTCTTCATGAGGTTTTATGGGGTCTCCAGGAGGTTTTATGGGGTCTTCATGAGGTTTTATGGGGTCTCCAGGAGGTTTTATGGGGTCTTCATGAGGTTTTATGGGGTCTCCAGGAGGTCTTATGGGGTCTCCAGGAGGTTTTATGGGGTCTTCATGAGGTTTTATGGGGTCTCCAGGAGGTTTTATGGGGTCTCCAGGAGGTCTTATGGGGTCTACATGAGGTTTTATGGGGTCTTCATGAGGTTTTATGGGGTCTTCATGAGGTTTTATGGGGTCTCCAGGAGGTTTTATGGGGTCTCCAGGAGGTTTTATGGGGTCTCAATGAGGTTTTATGGGGTCTTCATGAGGTTTTATGGGGTCTCAATGAGGTTTTATGGGGTCTCCAGGAGGTTTTATGGGGTCTCCAGAAGGTCCCATGGGGTTTCCATGAGGTTTTATGGGGTCTTCATGAGGTTTTATGGGGTCTCCAGGAGGTTTTATGGGGTCTCCATGAGGTTTTATGGGGTCTTCATGAGGTTTTATGGGGTCTCCATAGGGTCTCCAGGGGGTCCCATGGGGTCTCCAGGAGGTCTTATGCGGCCTCCAGGAGGTTTTATGGGGTCTCCATAGGGTCTCCAGGGGGTCCCATGGGGTCTTCATGAGGTTTTATGTGGTCTCCAGGAGGTCCCATGGGGTCTCCAGGGGGTCCCATGGGGTCTCCAGGAGGTCTTATGGGGTCTTCATGAGGTTTTATGGGGTCTTCATGCGGTTTTATGGGGTCTTCATGAGGTTTTATGGGGTCTCCATGAGGTTTTATGGGGTCTTCATGAGGTTTTATGGGGTCTCCAGGAGGTTTTATGGGGTCTTCATGAGGTTTTATGGGGTCTCCAGGAGGTTTTATGGGGTCTCCAGAAGGTCCCATGGGGTTTCCAGGAGGTTTTATGGGGTCTCCATAGGGTCTCCATGAGGTCTTATGGGGTCTTCATGAGGTTTATATGTGTGGGTCCCTGCCCCCACGTGTGTGTCTCTGCCCCACTGACCACGTGTGTGTCCCTGCCCCCCATGTGTGTGTCCCTGCCCCACTGACCACGTGTGTGTCCCTGCCCCCCATGTGTGTGTCCCTGCCCCACTGACCACGTGTGTGTCCCTGCCCCACTGACCACGTGTGTGTCCCTGCCTCACTGACCGCGTGTGTGTCCCTGCCCCACTGACCACGTGTGTGTCCCTGCCCCACTGACCACGTGTGTGTCCCTGCCCCACTGACCACGTGTGTGTCTCTGCCCCCCATGTGTGGGTCCCTGCCCCCACGTGTGTGTCCCTGCCCCACTGACCACGTGTGTGTCCCTGCCCCACTGACCACGTGTGTGTCCCTGCCCCATGACCACGTGTGTGTCCCTGCCCCCCATGTGTGGGTCCCTGCCCCACTGACCGCGTGTGTGTCCCTGCCCCCCATGTGTGTGTCCCTGCCCCACTGACGGCGTGTGTGTCTCTGCCCCCCATGTGTGGGTCCCTGCCCCACTGATCGCGTGTGTGTCCCTGCCCCCCATGTGTGGGTCCCTGCCCCACTGACCACGTGTGTGTCCCTGCCCCCCATGTGTGGGTCCCTGCCCCCCTGACCGCGTGTGTGTCCCTGCCCCCCATGTGTGGGTCCCTGCCCCACTGACCGCGTGTGTGTCCCTGCCCCCCATGTGTGGGTCCCTGCCCCACTGACCGCGTGTGTGTCCCTGCCCCACTGACCGCGTGTGTGTCCCTGCCCCCCATGTGTGTGTCCCTGCCCCACTGACGGCGTGTGTGTCCCTGCCCCACTGACCACGTGTGTGTCTCTGCCCCCCATGTGTGTGTCCCTGCCCCCCATGTGTGTGTCTCTGCCCCACTGACCACGTGTGTGTCTCTGCCCCCCATGTGTGTGTCCCTGCCCCACTGACCACGTGTGTGTCCCTGCCCCCCATGTGTGTGTCCCTGCCCCCCACGTGTGGGTCCCTGCCCCACTGACCGCGTGTGGGTCCCTGCCCCCCAGAGAAGCAGCTGGAGGTGCTGCAGGCCATGGCGGACCTCACGGTGCAGGCCTCGGAGCAGGCTCGCTTCAAGTGCGAGGTCTCGGACGAGCGCGTCACCGGGCGCTGGTTCAAGAACGGCGTCGAGGTGAAGCCAAGCAAGAGGATCCACATCAGCCACAGCGGCAGGTGGGGGATGTGGGGCGGCCGTGGGGCGGGTGTGGGGCGGATGTGGGGCGGATGTGGGGTGGTGGTGGGGCGGGTGTGGGGTGGGTGTGGGGCGGAGGTGGGGTGGTGGTGGGGCAGATGTGGGGCGGTGGTGGGGCGGATGTGGGGCGGAGGTGGGGCGGATGTGGGGCGGGTGTGGGGCGGGTGTGGGGCGGATGTGGGGCGGAGGTGGGGCGGATGTGGGGCGGTGGTGGGGCGGATGTGGGGCGGAGGTGGGGCGGATGTGGGGCGGGTGTGGGGCGGGTGTGGGGCGGGTGTGGGGTGGGTGTGGGGCGGAGGTGGGGTGGAGGTGGGGCAGATGTGGGGCGGTGGTGGGGCGGATGTGGGGCGGAGGTGGGGCGGATGTGGGGCGGGTGTGGGGCGGGTGTGGGGCAGCGGTGGGGTGGTGGTGGGGCGGCTGTGGGGCAGATGTGGGGCGGGTGTGGGGCGGAGGTGGGGCGGATGTGGGGCGGATGTGGGGTGGTGGTGGGGCAGATGTGGGGCGGGTGTGGGGCGGAGGTGGGGTGGTGGTGGGGCAGAGGTGGGGCGGATGTGGGGCGGTGGTGGGGCGGATGTGGGGCGGATGTGGGGCGGAGGTGGGGCGGATGTGGGGCAGTGGTGGGGTGGTGGTGGGGCGGCCATGGGGTGGCTTTGGGGCGGCAGTGGGGCGGTGGTGGGGTGGTGGTGGGGTGGTGGTGGGGCAGCGGTGGGGCGGCTGTGGGGCGGTGGTGGGGCGGCCGTGGGGCTGGAGGGGAGGATAGGGGAATCAATGTGGGGCTTGGGGGGCAGAAGTGGGGCAGCAGTGGGGCAGCGGTGGGGTGGCTGTGGGGCGGCGGTGGGGCAGCAGTGGGGCGGCTGTGGGGCGGCGGTGGGGTGGTGGTGGGGCGGCCATGGGGTGGCTTTGGGGCGGCTGTGGGGCGGTGGTGGGGTGGTGGTGGGGCAGCCAGGGGGCAGATGTGGGGCTGGAGGGGGAGGATAGGAGAATCAATGTGGGGCTTGGGGGCATCAATGTGGGGCTTGGGGGGATCAATGGGGTCTTGGAGGAATCAATGTGGGGATTGGGGGCATCAGTGGGGTCTTGGAGGCATCAATGGGGTCTTGGGGGCATCAATGGGGTCTTGGAGGTATCAATGGGGTCTGGAGGAATCAATGGGGTCTTGGGGTCACCAATGGGGTCTTGGGGTCATCAATGGGGTCTTGGGGTCACCAATGGGATCTTGGAGGCATCAATGGGGTCTTGTGGGCATCAATGGGGTCTTGGAGGAATCAATGGGGTCTGGAGGAATCAATGGGGTCTTGGGGTCATCAGTGGGGTCTTGTGGGCATCAATGGGGTCTTGGAGGAATCAATGGGGTCTTGTGGGCATCAATGGGGTCTTGTGGGCATCAATGGGGTCTTGTGGGCATCAATGGGGTCTTGAGTTCATCAATGGGGTCTTGGAGGAATCAATGGGGTCTGGAGGAATCAATGGGGTCTTGGGGTCATCAATGGGGTCTTGTGGGCATCAATGGGGTCTTGAGTTCATCAATGGGGTCTTGGAGGAATCAATGGGGTCTTGTGGGCATCAATGGGGTCTTGTGGGCATCAATGGGGTCTTGTGGGCATCAATGGGGTCTTGGAGGAATCAATGGGGTCTTGGGGTCATCAATGGGGTCTTGGAGGCATCAATGGGGTCTTGAGTTCATCAATGGGGTCTTGGAGGAATCAATGGGGTCTTGTGGGCATCAATGGGGTCTTGAGTTCATCAATGGGGTCTTGGAGGCATCAATGGGGTCTTGTGGGCATCAATGGGGTCTTGGGGTCATCAATGGGGTCTTGGAGGCACCAATGGGGTCTTGGGGTCACCAATGGGGTCTTGGGGTCACCAATGGGGTCTTGGGGTCATCAATGGGGTCTTGGGGTCACCAGTGGGGTCTTGTGGGCATCAATGGGGTCTTGAGTTCATCAATGGAGCTCTTAGGAGCGATGGAGCCATCGATGGGGTCTTGGAGGCCCCAATGTGGGTCTCAAGCACCCATGGGGGTCCTGGCTTGGCGGCGCCCCGCCGGGGTGGGTGCTGGGTGCTGGGTGCTGGGTGCTGACCCCCCCCCCACCCATGGGTGCTCAGGATCCACTCGCTGGTGATCGATGACGTGCGGCCCGAGGACGAGGGCGATTACACCTTCGTGCCCGACGGCTTCGCGCTCACCCTATCGGCCAAGCTCAACTTCCTGGGTGAGCCTATGGGGCGCTATGGGGTGCTATGGGGCGCTATGGGGCGCTTGTGGGGTGGGGGGATTTATGGGGTGGGGGGGTTTATGGGGTGGGGGGATTATGGGGTGGGGGTACTTATGGGGTGGGGGAATTATGGGGTGGGGGGATTTATGGGGATGGGAGGGCACTTATGGGGCTGGGGGTGCTTATGGGGTGGGGGGATTTACGGGGATTGGGGGTGCTTATGGGGTGGGGGCCTTATGGGGATGGGAGTGCACTTATAGGGATTGGGGTGCTTATGGGGTGAGGGTGCTTATGGGGATGGGGGGCACTTATGGGGATTGGGGTGCTTATGGGGATTGAGGGTGCTTATGGGGATGGGGGTGCTTATAGGGCTGGGGGTGCTTATGGGGATATGGGTGTCACTTATGGGGCTGAGGGGTGCTTGTGGGGCTGGGGGGTGCTTATGGGGCTGGGGAAATCACTTATGGCACTGGGGAGGTCACTTCTGGGGCTGGGGGAGTTTCACTTGTGGGGCTGGAGGGTTCACTTCTGGGGCTGGGGGTCACTTATGGGGCTGGGGAGTTTCACTTGTGGGGCTGGAGAGTTCACTTATGGGGCTGGGGGTTACTTATGGGATTGGGGAGGTCACTTATGGGGCTGCGGAGGTCACTTCTGGGGCTGGGGAGGTCACTTATGGGTCTGCAGAGTTCACTTATGGGGCTGCGGAGGTCACTTATGGGGCTGCGGAGATCACTTATGGGGCTGCGGTGGTCACTTATGGGGCTGGGGAGGTCAGTTATGGGGCTGCGGAGGTCACTTATGGGGCTGCGGAGGTCACTTATGGGGCTGGGGAGCTCACTTCTGGGGTGCCGATGCCATTGACCCTTGTGCCCCACAGAGATCAAGGTGGAATACGTCCCCAAGCAAGGTAAGGGGCACCCTTGGGTGCCGGTGGAGGGGGGGCTTTGAGGTGATGCTCGTTCCCCCCACCCCCCATAACCCCCCCCAACCCCTGCCCCATAACCTCCCCCCCTCCCCTGCCCCATAGAGCCCCCCAAGATCCACCTGGACACGTCCAAGGGGGCGGGCGCCGAGAGCACCGTGGTGGTGGTGGCGGGGAACAAACTGCGCCTCGAGGTGCCCATCTCGGGGGAGCCCGCGCCCGTCGTCACCTGGAGCAAGGGCGAGGAGGTGACAGCGGGACCCCCGCGCCCCACATCCCCTACCCCACATCCCCATATACCCCATAGCCCGCACCCCATAGCTCACAGCCTATATCCTGCATCCCATATCCCACATCCAACATTGGGTCCCATTGGGTTGCGTTGAGTTTCATTGAGTCCCATTGGGTTGCGTTGAGCCCCATTGAGTCCCATTGGGTCCCATTGGGTTGCGTTGAGTTTCATTGAGTCCCATTGGGTTGCGTTGAGCCCCATTGAGTCCCATTGAGTCCCATTGGGTTCCGTTGAGCCCCATTGAGTCCCATTGGGTTGCGTTAAGCCCCATTGAGTCCCATTGGGTTCCGTTGAGCCCCATTGAGTCCCATTGAGCCCCATTGGGTTCCGTTGAGCCCCATTGAGCCCCATTGAGCCCCATTGAGTCCCATTGAGCCCCATTGAGTCCCATTGGGTTCCATTGAGTCCCATTGATTGCCATTGAGCCCCAGATTCCCATTGAGTCCCATTGGGTCCCATTGGGTTCCATTGAGTCCCATTGGGTGCCATTGAGTCCCATTGATTCCCATTGGGTCCCATTGAGTTCCATTGAGTCCCATTGAGTCCCATTGATTCCCTTTGGGTCCCATTGGGTTCCATTGAGCCCCATTAAGTCCCATTGGGTCCCATTGAGTCCTATTGGGTCCCATTGGGTCCCATTGGGTTCCATTGAGCCCCATTGAGTCCTATTGGGTGCTATTGAGCCCCATTGATTCCCATTGGGTTCCATAGAGCCCCGTTGAGTCCCATTGGGTCCCATTGGGTCCCACTAAGTCCCATTGGGTCCCACTAAGTCCCATTGGGTCCCATTGAGTCCCATTGACTTCCATTGGGTCCCATTGAGTCCTGTTGACTTCCATTGAGTCCCACTGGGTCCCATTGAGTCCCATTGGGTCCCATTGGGTCCCATTGACTTCCATTGAGTCCCATTGAGTCCTGTTGACTTCCATTGAGTCCCATTGGGTCCCATTGACTTCCATTAAGTCCCACTGACTTCCATTGAGTCCCACCGGGTCCCATTGTGTGCCGTTGAGTCCCATTGAGTCCCATTGGGTCCCATTGTGTGCCGTTGAGTCCCATTGAGTCCCATTGGGTCCCATTGAGTGCCGTTGAGTCCCACTGTGCCCCATTGAGTCCCATTGAGTGCCGTTGAGTCCCACTGTGCCCCATTGAGTCCCATTGTGTGCCGTTGAGTCCCATTGAGTCCCATTGGGTCCCATTGAGTGCCGTTGAGTCCCACTGTGCCCCCTTGAGTCCCACCCCCTCCTCGGCCCGTGCTGACGTCACGCTGACGTCACAGGCGTTCACGGCCCGCGAGGGCCGCGTTCACCTGGAGGAGCGCCCGGGGCTCTGCAGCTTCGTCATCGAGAGCGCGGAGCGGGCGGACGAGGCCACGTACGGGATCCGGGTGAGCAATCCGGCGGGAGAGGACACGGCCACCATCATCATCCGCGGGGGGGGGGGTGGGGGGGGGGGGGGGGGGGGGGTGGGGGGGGGGGGGGGTGGGGGGTGGGGGGGGGTGGGGGGGGGGGGTGGGGGGGGGGGGGGGGGGATGGGGGGGGGGGGGGGATGGGGGGGATGGGGATGGGATGGGGATGGGGATGGGGATGGTAATGATGGGGTGGGGTTGGGGCTGGGGTGGTCCTGGGGTGGGGATGGGGGGGATGGGATCAGGGCAGCATCTTTGCCCCCCCCCCCCCCCCATCTCCCCCCTTGCCCCCAGATGTCCCCGACCCCCCCGAGAACGTCCGGGTCACGGCCGTGGGTGAGGACTGGGCCTCGCTGAGCTGGGACCCCCCCAAGTACGATGGGGGGCAGCCGGTGACCGGTGAGTGGGGGGCCCTGGGACCCCTTCAGACCCCTTGTGACTCCCAGGCCCAATCCCAATCCCATTCTCGGATATCCCATATAACCCATATCCCATACCCCATATACCCCATACCTCATATATGCCATACCGCATACCCCATATACCCCATACCCCACATCCCATACCCCATATACCCCATACTCCATATACCCCACACCCCATGTACCCCATACACCCCACACCCCA
>NW_026642066.1:0-857 GCF_028554395.1 Pezoporus wallicus
TCATGCTCTGCCAGGGGAAGGGGAAGCCAGGAGGAAGCAGAGACAGGACACCTGACCCAAACTGACCAAAGAGCTATTCCATACCACAGCACGTCATGCCCAGGATGTAACTGGGAGTTACCCGGAAGGGCTGGGAGACTGCAGGGTTGGAGGAGGTATCGGTCAGAGCTTGGTCGGGCTTGGGGGGCGAGTTATCGGTTGGCTGGTGCTGCGGTGTTGTATTTTCTTCCCTTGTTATTTCCGTTATCATTATTATCATTGGTGGTAGCAGTAGTGATTTGTGTTATACCTTAGTTACTAAACTGTTCTTATCTCAACCCGTGGGAGTTGCATTCTTTTCGATTCTCCTCTCCGTCCCTCCGAGAGCAGGGGGAGGACAAGAAAGGGGGGGAAGTGAGCGAACGAGTTACCTGACTGGGTTTAAACCACGACAGTTCTTTTTGGCGCCCAACGTGGGGCACGAAGGGTTGAGATAACGACAGATCTGACCGGATTAATAGTCACTCATCACAATGACGATTTATTGGCTCTCAGAGTTGTTTCTCTTGATCTCACAGCTTCAGAATGTTGTAACTTACGTAGTGCCGGTATTTGCTGTGTTAGTGTTTATCAAGTGTGGGGCCTGGGCTAAGGTTCTTGTCTCACTGTGCTTTATGGCAATGGCTTGTAATACGGGCGGGATCCAGCAGCAGGGCGGGACGGATGTGGCCGTGGACTTGTACCTGGCCGTCCGGCTGCTCTTCACTGTCCTGGCCCTCACCCTACTCTCCATCTTCGTGAGGCTGCGGGGAGCCTAGGGGGAGCGGTCCCGGGAGCCGGCGGCAGCCGAACCGGCCCGGGAGAGCGGCCCCAGCGGG
>NW_026642067.1:0-843 GCF_028554395.1 Pezoporus wallicus
CATAGATCAGGGGCACCCCATAGATCAGGGGCACCCCATAGATCTGGGGCACCCCATGGATCCGGGGCACCCCATAGATCCGGGGCACCCCATAGATCGGGGGCACCCCATAGATCTGGGGCACCCCATAGATCCAGGGCACCCCATAGATCCAGGGCACCCCATAGATTCGGGGCACCCAGGAAGGACTTGTCGGGGGGGGGAAGAACCTTTTCTATGGGGAGAGGGGGGGAATAAAGGATGCGCGAGCCCCCCATGTCCTGTGCGATGTGTGGGGCGCAGTGGGGCAGGTGGGGGGCAGGCGGGGTGACACCAGTCTGGGGTCCCATGGACCTTTATTGGGGGCAGAGCGCAATGGGGGCGCCCCATAGCGGGGCCCCTATAGGGGGATGGGTGCCTTGGGGGGGGTCGAGGGGAGGTTGGGGGTCACGGGGGGGGGGGCATCCCCATAAGGGAGTCTTCATTAACGTGGGGGGTCTGGGGGGGTCTATGGGGGGCCCCATGGGGAGTATTGGGGTCCATGGGGGTTTTGGGGGTCCCAATGGGGGTGTTGGGGGTCCCTATGGGGGTGTTGGGGGTCCCAATGGGGGTGTTGGGGGTCCCAATGGGGGTGTTGGGGTCCCAATGGGGGGGTATTGGGGTCCATGGGGGGGGGTATTGGGGTCCCATTGGGGGTGTTGGGGTCCCATTGGGGTGTTGGGGTCCATGGGGGTATTGGGGTCCCATTGGGGTGTTGGGGTCCATGGGGGTATTGGGGTCCCATTGGGGGTGTCAATGGGGTCCATAGGAGTCAAGGGGGGTCATAGGGGTCAATGGGCTCCCATGGGGGTCAACAGTGTCCCA
>NW_026642068.1:0-8423 GCF_028554395.1 Pezoporus wallicus
CTTAACCCTGCACCTCCCACAGCCCCCCCCCCCCCCCCCCCCACACACACACACACACACACACACACACACACACACACACACACACACACACACACACACACACACACACACACACACACACACACACACACACACACACACACACACACACACACACACACACACACACACACACACACACACACACACACACACACACACACACACACACACACACACACACACACACACACACACACACACACACACACACACACACACACACACACACACACACACACACACACACACACACACACACACACACACACACACACACACACACACACACACACACACACACACACACACACACACACACACACACACACACACACACACACACACACACACACACACACACACACACACACACACACACACACACACACACACACACACACACACACACACACACACACACACACACACACACACACACACACACACACACACACACACACACACACACACACACACACACACACACACACACACACACACACACACACACACACACACACACACACACACACACACACACACACACACACACACACACACACACACACACACACACACACACACACACACACACACACACACACACACACACACACACACACACACACACACACACACACACACACACACACACACACACACACACACACACACACACACACACACACACACACACACACACACACACACACACACACACACACACACACACACACACACACACACACACACACACACACACACACACACACACACACACACACACACACACACACACACACACACACACACACACACACACACACACACACACACACACACACACACACACACACACACACACACACACACACACACACACACACACACACACACACACACACACACACACACACACACACACACACACACACACACACACACACACACACACACACACACACACACACACACACACACACACACACACACACACACACACACACACACACACACACACACACACACACACACACACACACACACACACACACACACACACACACACACACACACACACACACACACACACACACACACACACACACACACACACACACACACACACACACACACACACACACACACACACACACACACACACACACACACACACACACACACACACACACACACACACACACACACACACACACACACACACACACACACACACACACACACACACACACACACACACACACACACACACACACACACACACACACACACACACACACACACACACACACACACACACACACACACACACACACACACACACACACACACACACACACACACACACACACACACACACACACACACACACACACACACACACACACACACACACACACACACACACACACACACACACACACACACACACACACACACACACACACACACACACACACACACACACACACACACACACACACACACACACACACACACACACACACACACACACACACACACACACACACACACACACACACACACACACACACACACACACACACACACACACACACACACACACACACACCACACACACACACACACACACACACACACACACACACACACACACACACACACACACACACACACACACACACACACACACACACACACACACACACACACACACACACACACACACACACACACACACACACACACACACACACACACACACACACACACACACACACACACACACACACACACACACACACACACACACACACACACACACACACACACACACACACACACACACACACACACACACACACACACACACACACACACACACACACACACACACACACACACACACACACACACACACACACACACACACACACACACACACACACACACACACACACACACACACACACACACACACACACACACACACACACACACACACACACACACACACACACACACACACACACACACACACACACACACACACACACACACACACACACACACACACACACACACACACACACACACACACACACACACACACACACACACACACACACACACACACACACACACACACACACACACACACACACACACACACACACACACACACACACACACACACACACACACACACACACACACACACACACACACACACACACACACACACACACACACACACACACACACACACACACACACACACACACACACACACACACACACACACACACACACACACACACACACACACACACACACACACACACACACACACACACACACACACACACACACACACACACACACACACACACACACACACACACACACACACACACACACACACACACACACACACACACACACACACACACCAGGCCTTTATTAACCCCGCACCTCACATAGTCCCCTCCAAAACACAGACAACACCCCCAGGACTTCATTAACCCCACACCTCCCACAGCCCCCCCCCCCCCCCCCCCCCACAGCACAGACAACACCCCAAGGACTTTATTAATCCCACCTCCCACAGCCCCCCACAGCACAGACAACACCTCCAGGACTTCATTCTCCCCACCTTGGCACCAGCCCAGCCCAATCATAATGGCACTAAAAACATAAAAAGATAATCAACCTGAATACAACTTGAATAAAAGCCAAAAGTGACTAAAAACTAAATACAAAGTCAATTTAAACTGAAGAAATTCAAAGAAAATTGAATAAAAGTGATTACACATTATGAAAGGGGGGGGGGGAGGAACAAAAGAGAATAAAAAACTTTATGAGGCATGAGTTGTGGGTCTATAGGACATCACAGGGAAGTTGAGGGTGCCCATGGGGTGCTACGGGCCACCGTGGGGCAGTGTGGGGGGTCACTCTGAGGTCTCTCTGTGTCGCTGGGGTTGTTTCAGGCATCTGTGGGTCACAAGGTCTATAAGGCTGCACCCTGGGGAGCTACCAGCCATCACCCCCTGAGAGATTTCCTGCGCCTCCGGGGTTATAGCAATGATGACATGAATGGTGGAGGCTCACTGCTGAGCACCACACACCTTGGGGCTGCTGCTGCAGTGCAGGGAGCTTGTGCACGCCTTCAATGCGCAAAGGTTTCGGCAGGGTGAGGGTTAACCTATCTTCATCCTGATCCATGGGCTCTTCCTCATCATCCTCCTCATCATCTCCATCCCCACAGAGGTGCAGCAGCACCGGGTGACGCCGGCGCTGAGGCAGGAGCTGGGGCTCCACGATGGAGCCCACAACAGCAGCCTGGTCCTGCAAATACAGCGTGTCCAACATCTGGTGTCCCCCACCCGACATTCCATATTAGAGGGATGGAGTCTGGGACGTGGGGATGGAGAACATGTCCTCACCCACCGTGTGCTGCACCACCCCATCCGCCATCCTGTCCCCCACCCATCCGCCATCTGCTTTTCCCCACCGTCGCTATTTTGTTTCACCCACCACCAGTCCCCTACCTTCTTCTATCCCGTATCCCACTACCCACCCCTTTCTCATCATGTATCCCATTTAACCGCCATTATCCCCCCCGCCCCACACCATCTCTCCCCCCTAACAGCCATTCTCCCCCCTTCCCCATTATCTCTCCCATTTAAACTGCTTTCCTCCCTCATCACCCCCATCTTTCCGCCCACCAAAGCCGGAACAAACCTTCGCCCAGCAACTCCTGGATCTTCCCGCACCGACCTAAACCCGCTAAGCTCCATAACCGCGCATATACAGAAGACAAAGCCGCGTTTCAGCCCTCACCTTCTCCTCCTCCTTCCTTCCCGGCTGCAGCCATCGCTCCCTCACACGAAAGGACACCGCTGATTGGCCGCCGGTCTCTAGGCGGGAAAGCGGCCCCTCAGGTGTGCGCTGTGGCTAAGGGCGAGGCGGCCAGGGATTGGACGGCGCTGACCCTCCGCCCCCTTCGGGAGGCTTCGGCTGCGCTCGGCTCCCTTCGGGCAGAAGCGGGTATTCCCTCACTTTTACCCTAGAATGTACTGGGAAAAAGGGAATTCCGTCACTTTTACCTCACGAAGCAATGGAAAAGTGGGAATTCCATCACTTTAACCGCACAAAGGGGGGGGAGAGTGGCGCTGTCTTGGGCTCTTCATCCTCCCTCCCTCCCCGCAGGTCTGGTGCTTCCAGCCTCTCGCCGCCCGCCACCATAGGGCAGCCATGGAAGAGGCGAAGAGGGAGCTGCGGGGGAAGGAGACATGAGGGGAGGCGGCGGGAGGTGCCTTGGTGGGCGTGGCCCCCGCCATCTTGAGTGCGGCGCTGCGCCGCCATGTTGGGAGTGGGAGCCTGGGTACGGCTGCCTGGGGGCGGCCATATTGGTGAGGTGCCATTGGCGCCATTGTGTACCCGCCTTTCCTCCATATTGAGCCCAGCCTCTCCCTCCTGCCGAGCCACGCCCTCACGTATCATGGCGGCCGCGTTGCCGTGATAACGGCCGCATCGCGCCTCCGCCGGCGTTTTTTTTCGTCCCACGATGGCGCTGGCGAGCCTTGTGCGGGCTGAGGCTCCGCTCCCCTCCCGATCCCTCCTCCCGGGGCTCGCAGCACGCCTCGGCTCGGCTCGGCACGGGGGAGAACCGAGGTAACAGGGGCACCGAGGGGGTCTGGGGCAGCCCGGCAGCGGGCGGGGGGAGCGGCGGCGCGGCGGGGCTACTGTCCCCCTTCCCATGCAGCGGGGACCGTGCCCCCCTTCCCATCCCTCCCGCTGTCACTCGTGTTCCCCGCGGCCGCTCAGTGTCGCGGTCTGCAAGGGCAAGAGGAGCCCATGCCGTGGCTGCTGTGTACCAGCACCCAGCAGAGCCGGGCGCCCCTCTTAGCAACTCCCGGACCCATTGCAGCAGCGCTCCTGGGAGAGGATTTTGTATTTGATGGAATTCAGGCTTTGGGTGATGGGGGGCTCTTTAGTTTTGGAGCTGCTGAACAAGGGAATTCTGGCAAATCTGAGTTCTAAAGAATATTCTGCCATCTGGGAAAACCCAGTTTATCCCAGCAAGTATAGCACCGTTTAGCACAGTTCAGACCAGTTTAGCCTACCCCAAACCAGTTCAGAGAAGTTTAGCCCAGTTCAGACCACTCCAGCCCAGTTTAGCTCTCTTAAGGTGAGTTTAGCACAGTTACATCTGGTTTAGCCCAGTTCAGACCAATGTAGCCCAACACAGCAGTTTGGACCAGTTTAGCCCAGCCCAACCCAGTGCACACCAGTCCAGCCCACTTTATCTCACTTCAGACACTTCACCCCACTTCAGCCCAGTCCATTTTAGCCCTGTCCAGCCCATTCCAGCTCCTCCCAGCCTGTTTAGCCCAATTTAGCCCAGCACTGGCAACTTGATCACAGTCCATTCCAGTTTAGCCCAGCCCAGCCCACTTGAGGCCAATTCAGCCCACTAAATCTAGACGAATTTAGCCCAGCTCAGTCCAGTCCAGTTTATCCCAGCCCAATTTAACCCAGTTCAGCCTAGTTTATAACCCAGCCCACTCCAGCTCAGCCCAGACAAGTTGAGCCCAATTAGACCCAATTTAGCACAATTCAGCCTGGTTTAGCTCAGCTCAGCCCAGCCCAGCCAAGACCTGATCAGCCACTTCAAGCCCAGTTTGGCCCAGTTCAGCCCAGACCAGCAAAATTTACTGCAATTCAGCCCTGTCGAGCCCCATTCAGACAAGCTAAGATCTGTCCAACCCAGTGGACAGATCCTGTTAACTCCCTATTATTCCCCCATTGCCTCCCATTTCACCCTGTCCCACCTAAGGCCCCGCCCATTGCCCTACATGGGGTTCTGTGGGGGGATTTGGGGCTCTGGAGTTCCTGCATGGGGGTCTATGGGGGAATTACAGGGCATGGGGGGGGGGGTCTGGAGTCCCTACATGGGGGGCTATGGGGGGATTAGGGGGGATATGGCAGTCTGGTGAGAAAATGAGGAGTGAAAGCAATGCGGGTGGCACCATTGCAAAGCTCACTGTCTGCAGAAGAGGCCCAGCACCAGCTTTCCCTCCTGGCTCTTTGGTTGTGGAAGCTGAGGCCGAAGACTTGTGATCTGTGCACTGTGCTATTGGACTCACCAGAGCAGGTGCCTTGCATATTTCACACAATTAGAATTAGAATCAGAATCAGACATCTGGATATTGCTGCATTTACTCAATTGCTGTTTATTATCTGCAGGAAGTAGGAAAAAAAAAACAAAACAAACCAAAATTCCAGCTACACATCAAACTATACAGAGGGAGACGGAGAGAAAACACTGTCCTGGCCATCATTCTCACCACCACCACACCAGTCAATCCCTACCTCTTCTGTAACACCCCACTGCCTCAGCTTCAGCTCTGCAAAGCAGAGAGCAAAGAGCCCTTTCCAAATGCTGCAGTAAACATTATTGAAAGAAATTCCATGCCATTTCTTACATCTTAGCAGATTGCAAGCTTAGGGCTATTAGGTCTGCCCTGCCAAGAGCTATCAAGGGCTACCAAGTCTACCTGTGTGGGCCACCAGGTCTACCCTTATTGGGTTACCAAGTCTACCCATACCTTCCTATATCAGGTGTACCCTCACAAAAGTTATATGACAAGCGGTACCAGATCTACCCCGACATGCTACACACGAGGGGTGCTCTACCCTGACTGCGGCCGTTTTGCCCGCGCTTTTTTGGCCATTTCTAACCCGTTTTAAGCCTTTTTTTTTTGCCATTTTTAGCCTAGCTTTGCTGTTTCTAACCCCGCTTTAAGCCATTTTGGGGGCATTTCTAGCCTGGCTTTGCCCATTTCTAACCCGGTTTTAGCCATTTTCGGCACTACCTCTCAAAGACCCACCCACCTTAGACCCGCCCCCCCTGCGCTGCCAGCCAGTCGCGGGCCGGGCTGTGCGGAGATGCCGCAGGGCTCTTTTCTGCTCCACCGCCTCCCTTGGCCTCCCATAGGCTGAGGACAGCTCCTCCAGTTCCGCCCGCAGCCCCTGATAGGCTGGGAGCTCCGCTCGCAGCTCCGGGCCCCGCATCTCCGAGTCATCCACGGCCAATGAGATGCTGCGCCTGCAGTAATGTCGTGGTGGTGTCATAAAGAGGGCGGGGTCATTGATAAAGGGGAAGGGGGCATATGGCACTCAGCTGGTGCATTGATGGCTAGCCACGGTGAGGGGGGAGGAGGTCGGTTTCTTACTAGTTTTAAGCCATTTTGGGCTGTTTCTGAACAGTTCCTTGCCATTTCTAGCCTGTTTTAAGCTTTTCTTAGCTATTTCTAAACTGGCTTGAGCTATTTCTAACCCTCTTTTACCCAATTCTAAGTCTTTTTAAGCCATTTTGGCGATTCCCAAACCATTTTTGTCCATTTCTTACCAATTTCTTGCCATTTCTAACCGATTTTTGCCCTTTCCTGACTTGCTTTGAAACGTTTTTATCTATTTCTAACCCATTTTAAGTCCTTTGTGCTATTTTTTGCATTTTTTTCAGTTTTATTTGATTTAGTCACTTATATTTTTTTTCAGATATCCCATAGTGGTGCAGAGCAACCCATAGATGCCCCATAGAGCCCCACGGACCCCACTAGATCCCGTACAGACCCCCCAGCCTCAGAGACTCCCTGTAGACAACCTATAGGATCCCAGAGTGACCCATAGACACTCCACAGCAACTGTGAGTGAGCCATGGACATGCCATAGTGACCTACAGACAGTTGTCATGACGTCACCAGGACTGCAAGGACACCATCATTAGCCACCTTGGTGCCACATAGGCCCCCCACTGCCCCATTGTGCCCCGTAAGTACTTCAACACCAATTGATTTTTTTTTCAATTGACTTTTTTTTTTATGAACTTTCGTTCACTGTTATTTGAAATTTGTTCAGGTTTGTTCACTTTTATTCCTTTTTATTTGCTTTGTACTAATTTATAATCACATTATTCTTTTTCACTTTTTATTGTCTTTACAGTTTTATTTCTTTGTTTTTTTACTAATCTTTTTTCTTCAGCTGTCTTTGCTTTTTAGCCTCCTTTAGTAACACATTTTGGATTTGAATGCCCCATAGGCACCCAGAGAAAGTTACAGAGCCCCACAGACCCTATAAACACCCCATAAGGATGCACAGCAATCGCTAGAGACTCATAGAGACCCCATGATGACCACTGGTGGGCTGGGTGTGGGGTTAAAGTCTAAGCATGTGGTCTTTGCTGGGGGCGGGGCTAATGTGGGAGTGTTTAGGCTAAGGGGTGGGGGGCAGGAGGGAGGAAGCCTCTGTTGGGGTAGCCCGAGGTGGGAGAAAGGGCGTGGATTCCGGTGCAGGTGCGACCTAGGCTT